>NW_009611246.1:45734-55063 GCF_000690535.1 Cariama cristata
CCCAGGGATGGTCCCTGTCTGCTGAGGGAGACCTGTCCAAGGCCGCCAGGGCCACCAGCCTGGCGAGGGGCCATAACCGCCAAGGGAAACTCTCCCTCCCGGTGAGCTTGGGCAGTCATGGTCACCAGGCAACCCACTCGGACGGCCTAAACAACTGTTTCATTAAATTATACCTCCATATAACTGTGTATTTATGTGTATTATAATGTTCATATCTTTTCTGCAGAAGGGCTGGTTGTAGGATAAAAAGAGGGCAGAGCCGAGGGGAGGGGAGGGGAGGGGAGGCCTCCTCAGGACAGCGGCAGCAGCTGAGCAGAAGCGGATGTCACCCTCCCTCAGCCCTCACGGCAAATCAATCCACCACCGCCCCCGGCAACTGGCCTCCAGGGCCCAGTAAGCAGAACAGCCAAGCTCAGCACCTTCAAAACCTCACAGCCTGCCTCACTTATGTCTTCCCATCTTCCTTGAAGAGAAGGGTAAATACAGGAGGTCATCTCAGAGCAGCTGTGGTACAGATGGAGGGGGGGGAAGGAGGCAAGCAGCTGAGTCCCTGGGCTGGTGAGGTCCCTGAACCTCCCAGTCAGCTGTAATGTTTGGAGAAGACACCAAAAAATTTGCCCCCTCCACAGAGCAGCAAGGAGTCAGGAGGTTGCATGCAGACACATTCAAGGATGCCTGGGTATGAGAAGTCCTTACAGCACATCTGGCTTGTCTCTGCTCCTCCGCAAAATTTTGGAGGTGAGGCTGTTTGTTCTGGACCTCCTGTCCCTCAAGCGATGGATACCCCAGCTAACTCCAGAGATCCCTTGTCTCCCTCTTGGCTTTCCTGCTGCTGCTACTGAGGTCGGCCCAAGGAGGGTAGGAGAGAGGCCACCTTGGGGACAGCAACAGAAGGCTGGTACTTGCTTCACAGGCTGTCTTAGCATGCCCTGTCATCACAGACAGGCTGGAAACACTTTCCTCTGCCTCTCAATGCCCCTGAAAAGGAAGAAAATCCCACTGGCTTGGTGCTGCGAAGGCTGCTCTCGCTGAAATGCACGCACCAGTTCCTGTACCTTGGGGCGTGAGTCTGCCCAAACCAGAGCCCCTTGTCAATCACTCCCGGCTCCCAGAGGGATCAGCACAGCAGAATGGAGGCTTGTTTGTCTCGGCAGCTGCAGCTCCGCCAGAAAGAGGCTATCCGAATCAATGAAAACATTCAGTTTTAATGACCGCAGAAAATAAATCCCTCAAGATCACGAGTTTGTTTCAAATGATGGATCAAAAGCAATACTGGCATTTCCTTCTGGAGAAATTTTCCCAGTATCTCGGCGTGGTAACAATCTTTCTCCCTGCACTTCTGACTTTAATCCAGAGCTGCAACTGGAACAAGATGAAACTTTCCACTTGCAAGAGCACAGGGAACTAGAGCTAACATAGAGAAATTTTCACAATCAGCCCCAATTCTGAATTGTGTCTGTGACTCCAGTTGATGCATCATTTCTTTCTGCCCATATCTGTTTCCTACTCAGTCACCTACAGTGCTCCTGTGTTGCTCCTGCTGTGCTCAGCCACATGTGGACTCGTGTGGGGTCAGGGCAGGGAGCCGAGACGCAGCCTCACTCCTCCAACCTCAGCACAAAGATCCAGCCACTGGCGCTCTGCTGTAATGCTGCACACAGCGCCAGAAAGCTTCTTGCTGGCATTTATGAGACCTGACTCCTCATCTCTTTGGTATCACTTTTCAGTTTTGTCTTGCACACAAAATAAACTTTTTTGTGGATCTTGTGTTTCTAAAGAAATTAAAGATTGGGGAGCCAACTTTTGCTCTTTTTTTTTTTTTTTCTGAGAAGCCTTTCTTCACATTTGCCCTAAGCAGTCTTTTCCACTGAGAAAAGCTTGCATAGAACTGAACACTGTTCACCAGACTTGTTATTGATGACAAAGGGAAGTACCAAAACCTGAATAGTTTTTCTTTTTGTTATTAGTGTCTCAGCTGTCATCCTGATGCGAGATTCTGTTCATCTCCTGGTGCCCTGCTACCTTTCTGTCAATCTTCTCAGCATATTGCCTGGGTACCAGATTATTTGACATTGCCCCTCAGATGCTCTCTGGAGTCATTACACAGCTATTAATGTCTCTATGTTACCATTTCCATCTGCTAAGGAATTACTTTCAAAGTATACTGTGTTTTCCCCAAGATCTCCCTCTGGTATGCTAAAAAAGAAATATATATTCCTAAGAAGGTCACCACCTCTATTTAGTCACCTGTTGAATGGATTCAGGATGCTTTGGTTGCAAGCTTTCTGGGGCAGGGCTTGTCTTTGTGTCACTCATAGATACTCAGTGCCTGTTAAAATGATCCTGTGCTTCAGAAGGAGTCTTCATCTGTCACAGCAGCAGAAACAATAAACACCAAAAAAAAAAAAAAATGCTTCCCAGATATGGGATCAGAGTGATACCATTTTTCCCCATTTTGGTCACATTTGTTGTCCCACAAAAAATGATTCATGAAGTCATTTAATTTCTCAATCCTTTATGTGATCAACACAGTGAAATTTATAATGCCCATATACTCTGTGGAAGGCACCAGTATGTTGCAGCATTTTAACCTTTTAAATATTCCGTATTTCAGCTGGCTAGCCATCCTACCCCTTCTGCACAGTTCACTGCAGCTGTAAATAGTGGAGGGAAAAGAACAGACAGCCAATCAAATTACAAAAAGCTGAAAAGGTCAAAACTGCACAATTTACTACTACCTTTTCCAAAATACATGAGGCTTTAAGATCCCATTATTTTCTATTGAAATGCTTAATTAAAAGAAACAAAAATTGTATAACAGGAATACGTTGGTGGAAAAACTGGTAAGGCAGTCCTTGTACAAGATGTGTCACCAGTGTAACTGTTTCTTTACAGTCTTAATGTCAACTACTCCTGGTCTTCCTCTGTTATTAAGAGCCAGTCCTGCTGCTGCCTTCCTCAATTTTCTGTAGAGCATCCCAGCCACTGACCAGCCCTCAGCCCTCCACCCTTGCTCTGCCTTTGATCTGTTCTCACAAGCAATTCAGTGAAAAACTGGCAATTTTCTTCAGGGAGATAAATTTTGCAAATGGGCAAAGTTCGCAGCACAGCTTCCATCGTGCTGGAAGGCTGGAGGACACCAATACATAGGAAATGAAGAAGACAAGAATCTGTCTTGAGATATGGCACCCCTAGACAACGCTACAATCTGCATTCACTTGAATAATATGCATGGAACCTTCTTTTAGACTGTGAAGATGACATTGGAAAATGGCCCTCCCTCCACATTTGCAAGACCACCATTCGTATTGCAAGTCACTTTGCTCTTTTTCCCAGCAGGATCAATGTCTACAGCATTGCACCAGCCTCCCCATCCTCTCCCCGCAGCTGTCCTTCCTGCTGTAGACAGAAAGCAGCATCACTCCTCTCCTCCTTGGTGCATGGAGAAACAGCTCAGGGATGACAGACTGCCACGGCTCTGTCGCCCCCAGGTGTGGGCTACTGTCCTGGGACTCCACAAATTGCAGGCAGAAAAGTCATTTTTGCTCTGTGTAGCTTATTCAGCCATTTCAGCACGTGGAAAAGAGAGTTCTGCTACTTTGCCATTTCAGCTGACTGCTCTTTTCTGTGAAAACATTGGCAAATAATCGTTAGGATGTATTTGTTCTGAGATTTCTCACTTTTTTCTTTCTGTTGAAATCACATTTATGTCATTTTATGAATTTTTGCTTGGATATCTTTGACAGTAACTTAAAGCAAAAGCAGCAGAAAATGAACAGAAGATAGACACTATATTTTTTATATCACTTGAGAAGCAGGGGAAAAAGGATAAAAATAAATCTAAAAGGTGGAAAGGAAATAACCACTCTCCTGTTTTTCCACAGCTTTTTAATGGAAAAGTAAGTTTAAAGAGGACTAGGATAGTTTTTCTTCTGTCAGGCTCTAGGTATATTTTCCCACTAAGGAAAAAGAAGTAAGAGCATGTGGGAGCTTACTCATTTGGTCTCATTTTCATTTTTTTATAAAATAAGAAACTGTGAAAAAACCTCAGCCAGTTTAGCTGAGAGGGACCGAAGCCGGCACGGGCACTGTATTGCATTCACGCAGTCACGAGAGAGAGGTCAGTCACACAGCATGGATGCCAGGGAGAAGGCAGCAATGTGTAACCTCATGCCCGTGCCCGGGGCAGAAGGGACCGCAGGTTGCACCAGGTTGGTGGGCAGTGGTTTTCCTGAGGTTATCTTCAGGTCATGCACCACATGAGGGTTCACAATTCTAACATGTGGAAGTACGTCATTAATAGAAAGGTACTGTTTCCAGATTTCTTCACGTACAAAGAGGGCAGCTTTCTATTCACTGGGCTCAAATCACTGAAGAGGCAATTCTCAGGTATCCTATTTTGTTAGAAAAACATCTTAGCCTGGATTTAACATGCCCGGTCATGGAGAAATGGCCCCAGCTCCTGGTAAATCATTCTAATGGTCAGTTACTCTCTATGTAAACACTTCAGTGTTTACATGATGAAAGGGAGCTCCTGTCATCGACTTTAACTTGTACCCATTTCCTCCTACTTCCTACTTCACTTCTTTGTGTTTTCTGCTTCCTCATCTCATTTTGTTCTCAGCTATTGTTTGTCTTCTTCTTTCCCCTCAGCTTCACTTCCTACCCAACTTCTATTGTTTCTGTCTTCTCAGCCTTCTTCCCCTTCCACTCCTTCCCCCTCTCTGTTTCCTCTTACAACATCCGCCTTCTTCTGGATTTATCTGCTCTGCAGAATTTCTCTGTGTCTGAACACAACCGTGTCACAAAGCCAGCTGTGATTTAGTCACCAGCGATCTGTCGCTTAACCATAATGAAACCCTGTCACAAACAAAATTCCATCATATGAGAGGAATTTCCTGTATGGAAATTATATTTTTGGATGAGAAGGGCATTTCTCCTGTGGCAACTGCCCCCCTGACACACCATTCTTTGCAGACCCAAAAATTGCATTTACTTCAGTATAAGAGAATGCCAAACAGGGCCTTCTAGGGAGGGAAGAAGTAGTGCAAACTACTGATAATCAAGATAAATCAAGCCGTGACGTAGAACATAAGCACTATGCTCCATTCAATTCAGCTAGGGAGCTCAACTTGTTCAGCACTGTAGGTTATTTTCCATTTGTAATTAGAGCAACAAAGAAACAGCCTTTCCCTGTTCTGCTCCATCAGCACAGCCCCAGCAAACATCCTCATTTTCAATAACTCTTCCCCTTTATCTCACTCTGCCTGATGCCTAATAAGCTGATTGCTATTTACTTTGGACCAACAGCTAATCTGTTAATGATTGATTTTAAATTTTTACAGCCATTTGTCTTTGGCAGGACTTGAGAGTGTGAACAGCAGTCCTTCCTACCTGATGAATTGGCTTTTCTTTAAAAAAAATAAGATTTAAGTCAAAAGTCTTCACTGTTGGCGTTTTGCTGACAAACAGCTGACACACAGTGGGCAAAGCTTAGACGGAAGGGTAAATCTTCATCCAAAAATTCATCAGCCTTTGAAGCCACCAGCAAATAATATAAGTGGACATTTTGTTAATAGTTGTAGAGGGGTAAAGACCTACTTATGAAGTAAAACATAATTGTACTATAAATTCACACTGTTTAAAATTCTTAATTAACAAAACTGATGCTTGTAATGACGCCTAGGTAGGGAATAAGAACTAATAGAGCTACTGCGCTCCACAATGATCTACATTGTATACCATATGATATATGTATTACCATGATATATACCTAAAAGTGAATTTCATTTCCCATTAAAGGACTGCCAAATAGACAGTAGTTATTTTAATTGGTACAACACAGCAGTGCAGTGCAATTTAGTCATTGATTCTAAAAATGGAAAAGTGAATAATAACAGCTTAGCCTGTATATTCTGAAAAGAATAGGAAAAATTCTATATCAGGAAGCTATGCATATTTATAAACGTTGTTTCTTCAATGAGCCACTTAGGGATAGGCCCTGCAAGGAAATAAATCATGCTTAGAATGCCTATACTGTGTCTCGCCCATAGATCTCAAAGCACTTTACAAAGCTAGGCAAGTTGTGTGATTATAATTTTACAGAGGGGAGAAGCCAAATATCAAAAAGCCGATTTCCCTAACATCCAGAAGGATCCAGATACAGACTTTGACTCACACAGGAAAATAATTCCAATCCAACAAGTGAAGCCGCTTTATGCTAAACTATCAGCAAGTTCTAACAATAAATGCCTTTTAATCAGTTAATGACTGTTCCCTGTATTTATAAGTCGATCTTCAAAGCTGTCTATGTGTTTATGTGCACATATATGCATCCAGGATCCAGGTACATAATGAGGGATAATCTGACAGAAACAGGGAGGCAACCTAAGAGGTTGTGCAGCTGCTCTGTCCCCTCACTGATGATATAGCAGAGGTTGTTTAAGCCTCCTAAGTCCCACACCACAACTGTGGTAGCACAGGTAGCCTCCGACAGGCTGGAGTTAGGGAAGCCTAAGAACTAGTCTCAAGTAGCCCCAAAAGCAGGCTAGTGTACATGGAAGTTGAGAGCCACCATTCCCACATATATATATTTTGCATAATTTGGCCAGCACTGACAAGCTGTATTGAAACAAACTCTATATGCACATCCCAAACCTCTCAGCTCCAGACTGAGTTATAGTCCTGTTTTAGCCAAACCAGGACAGTTATCCAAAGCTTAGTATCTTCCACAAAAATTTTGAATCTGTGGCTAGCTTAAAATGCAAAGTGGCCCTTTCTTAAATAAAACGAGCACCAGTGTAACTAATGCAATGTTTTGGCAATACCAGCACAGGGTAACAACCATCGCTACGGAGATTTTGCGTTCCACTGACTGGCTGCATAATTGCAAAGCACCAAAAAGGAAGCACTGAACTGTTTGAAGGATGGAAGCTCTAATCTCATTAATATTTTAGATGCCACAAGACGTGGAAGCTCCATCTGCCGTCGGCAATATCGTGGAGAGAATCAAGGCGACTTGGGAACAGGACTCATGGGCCTCCACAATGGTCTATTGACCTTCTGGTGAAGCAGATACCGTGTGACAGAGATTGCCTATCTCAGCAGACAGGATGGAAACAGGAGAAAGTGTTAAATATAACCAGGTAGACAGTGATGAATTGACATGCTGAAAAATCGAACGCTTCAGTAATCAGCCTAAGGATCTGATATCAACAACATTTTTCAGTTTTGTCCGAATTCATTGAAAGGTGTAGTTTAGCAAGCTCACTTCTTGTTGGTAAGACCTTTCATCTTTATGCGGGTTTTCTGATTGGATTCCGAGACGTCATCACTGGGCTCTGTGTCATTGCTGTTCTTTGCATAGAAAACAGAGAAAATATTTGCATGAGAGCAAAGTGGCCTGACCAAACACAGAATCGGAGCAGTGGCTTGACTTGCAGCATTCATTAAAAAGTATTAAATTCCCTACTTCCAGTGAGAAGTTAGGGTCAAATTCAGTCCCAACATTTACATACATGGTTCTGCAAGGCCTTCAAACGATTTCCAAAACATATCTGTGGTCCTGATCTGACATCAAGGAAACGTCAGACTGAGAAATGAGGGATCTATCTTCAGCCTTTGTTGCAAGCTGGAGATGACATTTAATTGAGGCAGGCTCCACAGCGGTGCCCGAAGAGAGGATCTTCGCAGGCTGCAGGTGGCCTGGAGGAGCTGGTCTCCATAAATGTAGTTTCATGGGTTATTTGCCCAGTTTGAGAGGAGGCAACTTTGAGGGTCCTCTTGCCAGGTTTGAGGTGAATTACACCCCCACAGCTCTGAGTTCTTCCCCTGGATGAAAGCTGTTTACTGAAAACTTGAAACAATGAAATACTGCAGGTATATTTAGCCCTCTGAAGCTTTTGTAACTATAATTCTAATTACAGAAGTCTAATGAATGTCTTTATGGCTTCATTAAATCTTTGGGATATTTATATTATCCGAAGAAATAATATCCGTCCATTAAGAGTGCATAAATCTTGAAGCAGAACTTTAAAAATTGCTATGGATATGCTTATTTCATTGCAAAACACATATAGAGAATTTAAAGAAATCCATTAATACAATTATATACCTTTCTTCTAAAATATATTTTGAACATAATATTTTATTACAGAGGTCTGACTGCTAGCAAAGAAATGCAGGAGAAGACATTCTAAAGTAATTACTCAGATGGTCAAATGGACAAAAATTATTCAGCTAATGTTTGAAAGATCTTTCACAAGGGAAAATTTTAGTGTAGTTTTCATCTGTATAAAGAAGTCAGGTTCCCTTCCTCTCAAAATTAAATGCTACGGGTACAAATGTCACAATCTGGAGGTTTAAAAAAGAAAAGGAGGATTTTTTTTCAGGGTATATTTATCACAGGCATGTGCACAGGAATTAAAGGTTCTTAGAACAGCTATAAATTGCCTATGCAAAGCAACAGTTTTGCAGCAAGATGTGCGGTTCTTATGGGACTGATTCTGTTACCCAGACAGGGGGGTTGATGCCACCTGAGATGCACTTGGGCTGCTGTGCTAGCCTTCAGCTGCCACTCCAGGTAGGCACAGCTCTCCCATAGGTCCTATGTCACCCCAGCCAGCCTGAACAGACCCCTGAAGTGGCCAAGGACATCTCCAACGGAACGAGACAACCACACATAGATAACTGAGTTTCACCTCACCCATCTTCATACCCATCTCATGCAGCTTTATCCCAGGTGTCATGTACCTCGGAGATCCCTGGGGAGCTCTCTTCTCCAGACACCTACTGAAAAGTGGGTCTCACCATCTGAGAAAAAAACACTTCTGAGGTGCAGATGGATTTCTTGCATTCTTTCCTCAGTCCCCAGCCAAGTCCCTTTCTCCTTCCTCACTTCTGAGGAAAAAGGAGCCTCAGATCCTCCCCTGACCTCACCCTCTCAGATCCATTTAGATCCTGACTGCCAAACTGAAATCGACAAAGAACTTTTCCTTTCCCTTTTCCGTTAATTTCTCCATCTATTTCCTACTTGGTCTTTCCATTCCTCTGTCCTATATCAGGACTGTGGCCATATTCTACAACAATTTCAGAACCAGGGCTCTAATGTGCAGCATGATTTTTAGCACAGTAGTAACTGGCATTGGACAGGTTTCTCAAGAAGAGGAGATAATATAATTCTTCCTCTTCCTGCCTTTCAACTGCTGCATGGGCTGCATCGGTTCCATGTTAGGTTTTACACTATTACATCATTCCGACTAATATTGCAAAAAAAAAAGTGGCATTCTCCACAAATGGACTGAAGCGTGCAGTATAGCTAGGAGCATCCT
>NW_009611246.1:55079-75813 GCF_000690535.1 Cariama cristata
GCGGTCCCTGGTGTATCCCACAGCTACTGATGAGGACAGATTCAGACCTGTTCAGACATTAAGTGGTGCTACTGAAAGCATACCAGCATCTCTGCAGGGATCTGTTTCAGAAAACTAGGAATTTGCTGTAAAATTATATGTGTGTGTGTATTCATAGGTTGCTTACTGAGAATAAACTCTGGATTAGGGCAGAAGGTTAAGGCCATGGCAGATGGATGTGGAAAGCAAGTAGGTGCTAGGAATGCAAAAAGGGGTTTGCTAGTGCATCATGCATCCAGGCATGCAGAGCTGGTGGTTTGTGGGTGCTGGATTTCTTTGAGCAGTAATAGCTGTGAGCTCTGCTAAGCAATACAGACTATGCACTATACCAAGACAAAATCACGGACCTTGTGCTGAGATTCAGCTGGAACAGGGCTGCATGACACTTACAGGGCTCATCTATGGGAGCGTTTCAGGTAGTAGCAGGGGCCCACTTATGGATCAGTGCAGAAGCAGAAGCAAAAATCTCTTGACTGTCCCCATTTACCTCATGCTGCCTAACAGTCTTGGAGCACTGAATTAATTTTGGAGGAAAACAAACCAAAAGATAAGCTCCAGGAGCATACCTGATACACTCCAGCTGCTAATAGGTGTTCAGTCCTGGGGGTTAGGCTGGAGTTCATCATAAGTAAAACCCTAAAGAGCACAAAGTGTGTGTGTCAGGTCCTCAGCACTGACTGTTTTATCCTGCACATCCACTCCTATTGGGGCGCACTACTTGCTTAGGTACATATAGTACAGGTAACTATCCACAGCTAAAAATATTTTAAAAATTCAGACACCTGGGGAGAAAATAGAAACATATTTTCTCCCCAGGAGGGAGCTGTGTCCTCCTGCTACCCACACTGTTCATGTTTCTTAGCAGAAACAGTACCATGAGTTGCATTTTACCCCAGCCCCATTGAACTTAACAATACTGGCTCCTTGGATTTCAGTCAACTTGGGTGAGATTTTTAGTACATTTCTACACACACTGGGAACTGGCAAAAATGCCTCACAGCAAGACATGTAAGAAGCTCATTCTGGTTAGCTTATCAAAACAATTATACAACTACTTTTAAAATTGTAAATACTGTGGGCAGTGAGGAACTGGCAAAAGTGCCTCAGAGCAAGACATGTAAGAGGCTCATCCTGGTTAGTTTATCAAAACAATTATACAACTGCTTTTAAAATTGTAAATACTGTGGGCAGTGTAGAGGTTCTTGTCTCTTTAAGTGTTCAAAACAAGGCTAGATGCCTCTCCGCAGGATGTGTTTTAACCAACTACGACTTATACTTTAGGATATTTCCCTTCCCTTTACCAGTGGTGAAAGGCAGTGAAGCTTTGCTGTGGTTAGGTTTTGGTTTGGTTTTTTTTTCTTTTTGATATTTCAATTTCATGATGCACATGTTTATGAGGGAAGGAGTGAAGAGGGAGATTGGCTAAAAATGGAGATTGGCTAAAAATGAAGGTAAGATTTGTGGAAGGAAAGTTCTTGAGCAGAAAAAGTCTTTATAATTATCGAGATGGGTGAATTCACAGTATATATGCATACACAGCACACAGGGATGTTTGCACTAGTAATAAAGAAATGCACAGTTTGTCTCACCCAGAATCAGGTTCAGTGATTTCTCCCTAAATGCAATAAGGACATCACCCCGGTATCTGGGATCCCTGAAGACCAGCCTAATCATCAACAGTCAGCTGAGATGAGATGCTTAAGCATTTGTGTGGAGGCAGATTGTGAAGCAGCCAAAGATAGGTTTTGTGAAGAGCATTTCCAAGGAAGTATTCCCGCTTTGGAAGACTACCCAGTTCTTCTGTATTCCCAGCACTTCTTTAGGAAGTGTCCCCTTTACTTCTACCTTCTGCAAACTGTGTTGAGTGCCAGCCTGCAGCCCAAAACAGGTCACTCAATATCCCAATTTCCTGCTGTGGCTGTACTTTGCTGTCCAAGCAGGAGCTAATGGCGTTGTGACTACCTTAGCACTAAATACCATCTATTGGTTGACTTTCTGTGGCAGAGAGAGAAGCTGGCTGAACAACTGCTTACAATTTTTTATGTTTTACATTTCTTGAAATGAATTGTTAACATACTGAATATTTGCCATAATTTTGGTTTCTCAAAATGTCCACACTTGTCATTAAAAATTGTCAGACCTTCATGGAGAGGGAGCTTCTAGGAATGGGGAGACTGAAGTAGCTCACTCTTGAACAATCAGCTAGTAAAATGCTGGGAAGGGGAAACTCTTACCTCATGCATTAAGATATACAGCAATTGATTGGACATTTCTGATCCTTTTGAACATGATTAAAGTACTGGTATGTGTGCTATAAATAAAGTGCTATCTTCCAATAAAATGGCAAACTTCATGAATTTTTTCATTCCAGGAATGTAAACAGAAGAAGCTATTTTGGATTTAAGTTCCCAAACAGCAGTGATGATCTCCGGACCTTTCTCAGTTTTCTTTGGGTCTCAGTAGCATATTTTACCTCTGAAGGTAAAATGAGTTCAGAATGCTTTCTATGAAGGTAAAATTATGCAGAAGATGGAAATACTCTTAATATTCTTAATATGCACATTTTCTCTTGACTGTTGGGAGTCAAGGAATTTAAAGATTTCAGAAAATAGTATATTATAATGGAAATTTTTACAATGAATGTCAGTAGACTCCAGAAGCCAATATATTGCAACTTTAAGAAGCCTCTCACCAAAGGATCCAGTTGTCAATGTATAATGTATTCGTTTAAATCGTAATCACAGTCAAAGACTTTCTCTCCTTTTCAGTTAAACATATTCAGAGTAATATGAGTTTCTTCTGAGAGGTTGATGGGACTCCAATTTTAATTGTATATATAAAATTTTACCTTTCTTTTTCAATCATCTCCTGGAATCTTCAATATCACCTTTATTTATTAAAAAATCAAGCTCTCCAACATGTTTTCCATCTCTAAAGACAAATCTACTGACAAATGATAAAAATTATCTGGCCCACTCTAAGTGCATTAACAGGGACAAGTGCTCTGCACTTAGCAATTACTGTTCCAGTGAAACTTTCCATAGGTCCTCCTCTTACGGGAAAAGCGAAAGTGTGAATGTACACAATGTGAATGTACAAAAGTGTGAATGACCACAATCTGAAAAAATATGGGTTTGCACACATACAGCTAATTTCCTTTCGCAGTAGTTGTCTTAGGCTCAGTTCTAGAAATTTACTGTAAAGCCTAGCATCTTCTGGTGACTTCATGTGGAGCTGTCGCCAGGCTCACTGAAACATTGAATAGCTTAATCCCAAAATTATGGGTTTAGATGGATGGATATCCAGTGAATGTTTGTTTGAAGATCCTTCAAATGGTATTGTTCAGGACAAACATCAGTTGTGCTTAGTTCTCCTTCTTCTTCCACAAAACACACACATGACATTCATGTAAACGGCACATCAACCTGGTCACTCTAATCCTAGATGCATTTGTTGATGTTTATAATCCTGTCCTGTGTCAACTTAATCTCATTTAATTTTGTACTGTACCCCCTCCAATTTCATCCTACTATAGAAATCAGTTTAACTCTTAGTGAAACTCATAGGAAAATGCAGAGAGATTATATAAACCAGAAATAATGTTCCACTGGGACACAAAAAGTGTCTTTCTTACAATTTGCTAAAGTTAACCCTCCTGTACACTGAAATTGTGCCCATGTTTCTTTCTACTGTATCTGTGGCAACTGCCCTTTTCCAGACTTGCTCCTTTTCCATTTTCTCCTCATGCTTCCATCACACGCACAGTGTTTGTCCTGGCCTTTCTGTATCAGTCATCTGTGTCATTCCTTCTTCTGTAGAAGAAACAACTCCAAGATTTAAAATGCAAAGCCAACTCAGAAGTCTCCTTTGAAATATCTGCTTTAGCAGGGTCAGAAGGGAAATTCCCAACACAAAGCATGGCTTAGACGTCAGACTCATTTCACCTGCATGGCCAGGGGTTCTGCTGTTTGGATGGGATCAGGTAGAACCAGCCATGTGGAGTAGATAGATAATCATGGCCCTGAGACAACCTTTTTTCTGTCTTCAGGTTATCGCATCTTTTCTTTGACTCTGCCTCTTCTGGAGTTGCATTTGTAACCTGATTTTTTGTCATCTTAACTTTTCCTCGCTCCAGCAATTCTAAAGCTTGAGTAGCTGAAGGTGAGAGTGGTGACCCAGAATGCTGCAAATGACAGACAATTTCTGGAGGATAAACACTCCCTAACACTCTCTTCTTACCTGTCTCTGAAGGCATTCCGGACTTCTTCTCTTGCATAGTCTTCATGGATACGGCACAAGGACTACACAGCCTTATCTTCAACCTGTTAAACCATTGCTGTTGGGGTTGAGACATATTAGAAAAGACTGTGTTTTGCACCCAGCTGCACTGTGGTCACAGGTTACCAAATCATTTAAACTTGTTTTACATCCCAGTTGCCCTATTTGTTCAAGGGGAGGTTTACAACTGTTGGGGAGGCATTTTTTGAGATGCAAGTCACAGAATAAATAATCATTATTATGGTTTGGGTCTTCATTTCCCCTTCCCATCCTGCTCTGTACTAGGAGAGCTTTGCTCTTTTGCATAGGAAGTCAATCTGTATCTAGAATGACTCTTCCTCAGTTTGAGCCTTGGTACCCTCAACAACAGTGACAAAATTTTAGTATGAGAATCCTGCTCTGTATGAAGAAAGATATATGCATATAAAATGTATAAAAGTGCACTTGTCCACAGGTTTTTTTATATGAACATGTATATGCATGTACATACACAAACAGGAGCCACCCAGACTGCAGAACTGCATCGCTGAAGACATTCCTCCATTGGTATGGAGGATGAGAACATTGTCCATGTTCCTGTTGCACCCACAAAGGTCAATATGACTTAAGTGGGACAATTTTGGCTCTTCCATTAGGAACCACAACAACTCTGGTCTCAGTGGATCTGCACAAGACACTGTCATTATCCCCGGATCATTGACACGATAGACCAAAACAGCTCCAGTCTATCGTGTCAATGTGCACTTAGGGAGTCCTTAATCCATGGATCATTGGCATATGATGCTGTAAAATCTCTGTAGGAGATGTTATGGTGTGGTGAGTCAATGCACACTTAGGGACTCCTCCATTTGTGAATCATTTACAGTGCATCGTGCCAATTTATACTCAGGGAGCCTTTAATCTGCAGGTTGGTGCATTTAGAGTAGCCCTGTATGCTGGAAATACTTGTAGACTAACTGTTGTAGTGTAAACATAAAGTTCACTTTCTCAAATAAATTTCAGCTTGATCAAAAATGAGCTCCTGAAGGCATATGAATTCCAGTGGCGCAATGATATATCATGCCATGAAAATTCGTAGCTTGCTGGGGTTCTAGGGAATCTTTCAAAATCTCATTGTAAGAACAAAGGCCAAAAAAAGCTGCTGCTGAAACCTGTGTGGTTTTGACCCTCCTGTAAGTTTTTAAAAAATGCTTGAACCAGTCTTTTTAACATGCTGCTTACAAAATAAATTAATCCCATGGGCCTTCTGTGCTAAAGGATCATTGATCATTTTCATAACAGCACAGAAAGTATCCTTTTCTGCAAATAATGAATGAATTGCTGATCCAAAAATGAGACTATTGAGGCAACTAAATGTTTACCAAGGTGATGCATTTTTTTAAGTGGCCTTCAGTTTCTCAGTGTACATTTGACAACTTGCACATGCCTAGCTACCTAGTGACATCTGTCCATCAAGCCTAAAATCTATCGTTTGCTCCTGCAGCGTTGTAACCACAAGTGGGTCCAGTTACTGAAAGCAGAGAAAAGACAGCCCCCTTTTAAGTATCCATCCCCCAAATCTTCATCCTGGAATAAATCACTGTCATTCCATTGACTTCTGTGGGTTTATGCCAATTAACACCAGCTGACAGTCTAGCCCCATATTTAGTAAAAGCTAGTTTCCAAGGCTAATGGGGTTGATTCAGACCTTTTGCTTACCAGGCAGCTTTGCCACAGAGAATATTTCTTTTTTCCCAAAAATTGACTTAAAAATTACCAAAACCCAGTTCTGACTGCCTTGTTATTTATGATCCTGTGGTTTCTTTTCTGAGGACAAGGTATGTCTGCGATGCCCATTGCCAACACCCCCTCGACACCGGTAAACATGAGGGCTGAGTACCACTTGGCTGCTGCCTCTCGCCCAGCTGCGCACACAGTTTGCATCGCGCTCTGCCCTTCCTCAGCAAAAGGGCATGGTAGGCATGAACGTCCAATTTTCACCTCCACCTTACTTAGAAGATCTACCTAAATTTGAAGCCTTTCTCTTCCACTTGCCCACAACAAAATACCCCAGGCGTTCAACCTGGGATTAACGAGGTGCCCTGGGGAGCTCTCCCTGCAAATTTGGCAGGACCGCTGCCGCAGCCTCACCGCTGGCCAGGCCATGGTGTGACCGTCTGGGGCAGTTGCCACTCATTAGCAGTCAGCCCGTGACACCCTGTGTGTGCAGGCAGCGTGGGTGTGCGTGGGCTAAGCCCAGGCATGCGGGCAGATGCAGCTGCCTGTTCCCTGACTTGGAAACAAAAGCACTTGACAGGGGCAAGAGTGCAAGCAGAGTCGGAGCCGGGGAGCCAGCGAAGCAGTAATCCAGGGAGTCAGTAGATCAGCGGTGGGGATGGGGGGAGAGTAAGGGAGCGGAGGGCGGCAGCGAGGAGGGGGGAGAGATGGCAGGTCTATTTGAATATCAGGCTCTGCCACACTCGGGGCTCCGCTGACAACTTCATTACCTCCACATATAAAAATGACTGCAGGGTAATGCAAATGGCTTTTTGCGTCGTACACTCGCCTGCGTTCTGCGTGCCGGCTGCAGGCCGAGGAGACCTGGCGATGGAGCCTGGAGGCAGACGAGCTTTTGTCCAATTTAATAGGATATCTCTTCAAGGCATAATCCTCCCTTCCCACTCCCCATGCATTATGGAGTCCGGCGACCTGGCTTTTCAGGCACGGGGAAGGAGCAGGGGGCTGTCTCCGGTTTGACCTCATCTGTCAATCACAGGAGAAAGAAAGCGGGGGGGAGAAGGAGGGAGGGATGCCTATCTATCTATAAGAAATTTCTAATGAATGTTAAGCAAATTTCCTACAGCCTGACACAGTGATCTAATTAATATTATAGAAATGTCGACGGAATATCATTCTGCAGATAGGATTTATCACCTTGAACTGCTGCATAACTGATGGTGAAGGAATGGGCACCCCCGTCCCCCCTGATGCTGATTAAATTAGACATAAGCATCAATATGTTACTTATTGGAGACTAGAATTTCATGCTATTACTCTTCAGTTAATCAGAGAACTGTATCTTTTTTTAAAAGATATCAGACTCCTAGTTCTGCTTGTCTGATAAAACAGATGAAGGGTTTGACTATACGACACTCACTGTGTGGAGGAAAAATTCAAAAAGAAATCCTATCTAAAGCAGGCTGAAAGGTCCTGCAACGACCTTGGGAAAGCTCATCCTGAATGCACCTGACCAAAATTCGGGGTGGAGTTGATTCAGATGAAAGGAGCAGCAACATGGTATTACTGTCCTTTTATTGAGCATAAAAAGACTGGTGAGGAGGTGGCCTGCCATCCATTTGCCCAAGATGCTTGGAGTCAAGTCTCTTCCTGCTATACAAGATGCACCCAAGCCTTATTCCCTGAAGCAAGGGCTCCTGAGAGTGCCCGAGAGCACAGGGCTGTGGCACAGGTCTGCTGCCTCTGGCCTGAACCAGCCACAACCCACTGCGCTCTGGCATGCCAAAATCTAGAAGTACAAAGTAAGCCTTAAGCTCTTCTTGTGAGGAGTTTCACCTTAATCATTCATTATTAGGGGACTCCTTTGTGTCAGTAGTGAATTCCTCTTTGCACAGTAGTATGTAACACCTCAAGCTGGTTGTTTTTTTCCTAGACTTCCCTTTGTTCAGCCTTTATCATCCCTCCTCAAAGGATGTGCACAGAAAACAGTTCCTCTTGCAGAAGCTTTGTTTGATGCTGAATGATCAGGGCACCTCAGCATTGTAGCACCACCAGTAATGATGCCAGTGGTTGAAATAACTGACTTTTCTTTTATGTGTATAATGCCTAGCAGATTTCATGAGTAACAAATTCACACACCATTTAAAAAAAAAAAAAAAAAAAAAAAAAAGTGTGCGTATGTGTGTGCTAGCTCTCATTATATTTTGCAATGATGTGGCTCTGCAAGAAGGTAGAGCTGTTCAAGAACATGTAACTAAGTAAAATGCAATGAGTCTAAGCATAGGAAAATTGTGACAGAATATCAGGAAACATTTCCTCACAGTGAGGCCTTCAATTGTGTAATGGTCACCCCAGGGAAGTGATAGAAGTCTTGGCACTTGAGTAATTTAAAATTAGAGTGGGTAAAGCTCAGGGGAATATCCTGTTGGGAACAATCCTGTATTGATAGTTGAATAGGCAGAGTCACCTAATTGGTCTTTTCAGGCAGAAGTGGGAGTCTGTGATGACTGATCTGTCCCTTAGGCATTAGGTTGCAGAATGACCATTTTGCATCACTAAATGCCTGTTCCCGATTTTCTGGTTGGGCAGTTTAATGCATTTCTAAGCTTGACTAGCAGAGATGAATATTGTTGCATCCTACATGGGGCATAAAAATGTTAAGCTTGAAAGAAGCTCTTACAGCAGATAAGAGGATTTGTGATTCTGATCCAAAATGCTGTGATTAAAATCTAACAGTGTGATGCAAAATTTAATGAATGGCTGTCAGCATCCTTTTGCTCAGGGTTCGATTTCACAATCCGTTTAATTTTGCACCGCTACCAACTGCAGCAACCTTCCCACCTCACAACGCCAGCAACCTCTGCCTTCCCATCTTCTCCCTTGTGCCAGCACTAGCGTCTGTGGGGCTGCATGGTCAGCTAGATCTCTAAAAATAAAAAGTTACCCTGCGACACCCCGCAAAGACTAGTGCTCAGCCAAATCAGTTCTCAAAGCAGCTGCCCGCTGAGCTGCGTGGATGCTGAGGCCAGCAGAAGCGAGGGATACAGATATGCAGCTTCAGGTTGGGGGCTTTCAGTGACAGCCCAGACTTAGGTCAGCTTCTGCTGATCAGCAAATCCAGTCCTCCTCATTTTAATGCTTTGAAAAAAATAAGGCACAGCCAGCATAAGCACTTTGCTGTGGTTGCATGGTCAGTCTCCAAGAGCTTTAGCTACCTTAGGGTCATCACGTGATGACCTTCCCTCTAAGCTTCCCGGTGGAAGTCGGATCTCCAGTGCAGATTCACTGCGTGGGATTCAGATCATCTCATTTAGTAGCCTAAAAGTTAGGCTTCCAGACTGAGCTTTCTGCAGCCCGAGAAGAGACACGGTGTCTCCAGAGGGTGATTCACCTCCTGTATCTTAGGCTTAGCCTTAAGCACCAGTTTCAGGCTAGGATGAATCTCAATGACTGTGGAGGGAGCCCAGATGACTAATTCAGACTAGATATCTAATTTTCCACAGTGAAAGTGAGCTGGGGTGAATGCCTATCCTTGGATATAGAGAATTAGCCCATGAAGTGTTCATGCTAATGATAAGCTTCAAAATGATATTGAAATATTGTTTTAAATATACATTTAGCAATCAAATCTTCTTTCAGAGAGGGAGCTCTGAAAAATACCTTTTGGGATCGAGAAATGTTCTTTGTGGTCCCACAATGACAGTTCTCTGTCTCAAACAGGTGTTTCATCTCTCTCATACATATTTCTCAGACCTCAAGAGGCATAAACTCGCAGATTAATTCTGTTTTGTTTTTTATTAACTAGAACCACTTTTTCCTTAATCTGCAAAAAGCAGAAACAACTTGATGGCAAGGTAAGGCGAAGGGATGGTAAGAGTGACATGGGCCATGGCCCCGCTGTTAAAGCCCGGGTCCAGACACAGCCACGCAGCTCCTCGCTCGGGTCACCCACCCCTGAAGATGCATCAAGGCTGGTGATTGTCTAGAGCAATTCACCCACGGCCCAAGAAATATCCAGATCTATCACCCCACTCAAAATAGATGGTATCATGATTGTTACACCTGGCTACAAACTAGGACCTCTAAAGCGACGAGATTTTATGCTACCTGTACTTTGTAGGAAGACACAGGTTGTTTGAAGACTGTGGGTATGTGACCTATGCTAACACAGGAGATGGCACACAACACAGCAAACGGACGCTGTATCACCCACCATTTTGTACTGGCTGTGTCCTACCCCCCTGACAAACATGCGGTCACATTTGCTCTTGTGTATAAGCATTCATTCATCACCTTCAGCTCTAAAATACCAGGAGAAAAATACAGTGCAGTTTTTCCTTTTTAAAATCTATAGGAACTCCTATGTCCTAAGGAGAGCAAGATGCGGGACATAACATTGGCCTTAAACCACACAAAGCTGCAGAAAACCTCTACTTCGATAGCTGTCTGTTTGCAGTGGGATGATCAAGTGCACCTTCCCAGCACAACTTAAAAGACCGTTCTTATTACAGATTTAAAGCAGAGTTGAGGAAAATGTATAGCGATTTACTAACATTCTTAAATGATGAAATACTGTAAGAGAGGAATGATAACTTCCCTTTTCAGCAACTGCTCTAACCTACACTAATGAGTAGACTGTTAAGAATTTTCTTCACTTAGCATTTCTCATTATTAATAAATTTTGCACTGACAGCTATAAAGTGAACACTTTGGATTTATGCACCTAACCTAATTACATATGCTGCATGTACGCATTTCATTATTTACTTGACAGATTCATTCCTTGATACCATAAATAATTAAAGAAGGATCAAATATTAACAATCAGATACATGTTAATTCTCCTCAAATCTGGGGAAACAAACACATCTTTTTTTTCTGTTCAATAAAAACAGAATAAAACACTTTCATTAGAAGGATTTAAAAAATAGGTAAAGTTCTTGAGTGTCATTTTTATTTTGCATAGAGTGAAAATTAAAATGTCCAGCTGCTCTCTAGTCCTTTTACAGGAATGCATATAGCAATTTTAATAAGTATAAAAGGTTAGTAATTCCTTTTTGACAGTTTCTAAATGAAACATTTTGGTTTAGTGTTTGTCAGGCAATCTCAGAGGGAGGTGACTTCAAATGTAAAGTCTGATCCTGTCCCCATGAATGTCAACAACAAATTCATACCAACTTCAGGTAGGACAGCATCCATCCCGTTATTTCCTATACATTAGCAGTTCGAGTTTTTTCCCAATCTAAACCCCCAAACTCACCCCCTCCCACCAAGAACTATCAGCTGAGCAAGGGTCTGATCCTGCCCACTGGTGCCCGGGGGTAGCCCAGAGCCCTGCGTGCACAACACCTCCGGGGTTCAGCCCTGCTGTGAATAAAAGGTGAAATTCTGCTCCTGCCCCTTTCTGCTGCTGTATTACGGCCTCTCTGCAAGCACCCTACTCCAGTTTCAGTGGGGTTTTCTGTAGAGGGTGTTCCACAGCACCAACCAGGCAAGGCAACCCTCTCCAGCCCAGGAGCCTGCCAGGTCCGTGTGGCCCCTCCAGCACCGGCCGTGGCCAGGGGGGCGAGAGCTGCCCACCATCCCCGGGAGCTGCTTGGGGCCTCCAGAGTTCGGTCTCTTCTCAGAAGAGCTACTCCTTAAGCTTTAAGTTATAATTAAATCTTCAGGCGAATTATTTGTGACGGAAAGCTGCTCCCAGTCACAAACCTGTATGAACTGTCTTGCCTGCTGTGCAATTTAAATTGATGTTAAAATATTTTTATACACATTATTCAATATCTCCATTTGATCAAAAATATTCTCCAATTTGAACAAATTTACTTTTGGATATCACATCCCACAATTTTATCATTTTAAAGGTGTTAAAAATTCATAGATTGCCACATTATTCATCATGCAAGATTAATGCCAGCCTGACAGGTTTTGCAAAGATCTGGGTTTTTTTTTCCTAAGTGCATATACCATATCTGTATGAGATGTACCTTGGTTGTTGAATATTGATTATTCACATATCCTTTCTTATTTCTGATGCTAAAGAGAGAATATTAGGGTGTGATTGTCAGGGTTAGTGTCTCTCTGACCTACACATGTACTATTAATAATTTATGAGTTGATTTGAAATAGATCTCTGTGAAATGAGCTGGCAATAAGCAGGGATGTCTAAGATGACAAAGATTCAGAACAGGCCGACTCATGTACATCAGCTTCCCAGTTTCAATCTGAAAACAAAATGAAACAAAAACTCAATATGCCTTATGCGGTAGTTAGGGATTTATTATTTGAATACACCAAGCAATATCATTGCTCCATATTAAAAGTTATATCTGGATGACGCAGTTGATGTATTAGTCAAACTTTCTAAAGTATTACACTTATTCAACTATATAAATATATATATATATGATGCATGAATGAGCAATAAAAGGTACGGCAGTCTGTTGGTCAACCCTGCAGTCGCTTGACGAACATCTGCTTACAAATACGGAGCCAGCTCACAGACTCCTAATTCCATTTGAGAGTTGTCTCCCTGAACCCAGAGAAGATAAAAATAACAAAGGTGAAGATCTGCAAAGGCAGCTGGTGGATTGGCTTGAGGTTGCCTAATGTCTAATGGGAGCTCTTCAATCATTAGTATTATGGTGGGTTTTGCTTCAAAAGCCTTCTTCCCTTGCGCTTTACCTCTTCATTTAGAAAGAAGCCCTATTTATGTCCACAGACTTACTAAGGATGCCCAGATGGCATTTAAAGGGCATCCTCAGGAGCAGACCTGGAAAAGGCGGTCTGTCTGCCCATCACCGACACCAGGCACGCCCTGACAAGGTGCCTCCAGCAGATCCGGACGCCACCAGAGCTGCTTGTGGAGAGGAAGGGTCTCCCCTGGCCGGGGGCGGTGGGAGCACAGAGTGCCCCGCTGGAGGGGGGCCGGGCTGCCCACCCTCCAGGACTACCCAGTGTGGGCTTAGGTGCAGTGGCAGCAGGTGAAACATGGCAAAGAAACCACAACAGGGCTGCCAACTGCTTTTCAAAAGGCACTCCTAGCAATTTTGTAGTAACACTGACTCTCTGCCAGCTCACCTAGGAGAAACACATCGAGCATACTGCAGGCCTCATCGCGTAACATTGGGGTTCTCTACGTCTACCTTCTTCTTTTCTTGGTGGCTGGCCTACATGTGTTTGTTACTGACGCAGTACATTTCTGGTTTCCTTGTCACGTGCATGGCTGTGATCTTGAGCCCTTAACCTGGATGGAAATATGGCACATAAGTTGTTTTTTTTAAAAAAATGTGATGAGATGCAAAAATAAATGGGAAAGGCAAAAGTCTAGCTGACTTTAACAGGAAGGAGACTGTTCCTTAAGCCATGAACAGCTAACAGTTAGGGACAAGGAAACTAGTTAATACCTTGTTACAAACCTGAAATAAAGATGTTCAACCAAGAGAATTACACTGAGCAGCACAAGCTAGACCAGCACAGAGCAACGTGTCAGAGTCACAGGGGTGTTACAGCAACACAAAGACAATGAAACGGGATGACACCAGCTCTTCTCGGTGGGAGGGTTTTCTCCGTCTGTCTCCTGGGAGTTTTGCTGCGCATCCTTTGTAGGAAACCTTTCCACTAAAAGTGGCAGCAAGCTCTTTGGAAGTCTTATTAATATTCTTCCTCAGTGCTGTAAAGTATGCTGTAGACAGGAGATGACAGTTGCCTTACCGTGAGCAAGGGAAGAGCCAGGGGCTAACACCAGCGCTGATACAGTCTGGTAAAACTGCATCGCTGGCATCTCGGAACAAGAAATTAATCAGGGTGGGGAATCGACTCATAATCCCAAGCCCAGCCAGCAGCCAAAGCAGTTATTTATTATTTGTGGTACGGAGCACCAAATGCGTGCTTCCCAGACAAATCGGAGGGCAAGGTCCTTGCCCTGAAGAACATACAATTTATGCAGCTGACCCTGCAAGATGCTGCGGGCTCTCCCAGGAAGAGCAGAGCAATTTCATCTCAGGATCATTTTGGTGCATCTTGGGAGGTCTCGCTTCTCTCGCTAACACAAATCGTTCTTCCGACCCCAGGGGATGACTCCTGTAAGTGAGGATGGTTTGGTTGTAATCTGTGACTCGCAAAAAGCAAAATCTTTTATCCATCCGTAGAGTTTCTGCGTGTGCACAGCATTAATACCTGCCTAACCAAGAGGGGAGCTTGAACTCTTCAGATCTATCAGGGGAGCTGCAAAGCATCATGCATTCAAGTGGCAGAATTCGGCAGGCGTCTCTCAGTGGAGTCCAAAGCACCGTTTCCTGGGGGGAAAGCTGGGCAGCGCAAAACCACAACAGAGTGGTGCAAACAGGGGATGAGCAAGAGCAAGTGACCCTCCCACTGGTGACATGCCTGACACCACTCACAGCTGAAGTGGTCCTCCTCGGTTGTGGCAGGAGAGCTTGAGCCAGGGGCCTCTCCTTGTCCTCCCTGCTATGGCAGACAGAGAAAGGGAGAACTGCCAGAGGATGCTTCTCTAGGAACTGCATTTCACTTTATAAAGCCAAATCTTTGAGGTCTCCTTCTCGAGTGATTCCCACACGGGAGTGAGGGCACTGTCTTCAAAGAAATTTCAGGGGGTGCTAAGGGTGATGGTCACGAATGAGTGCAAGCACATCACCACCGCTGCCATGAACTGACTCTCCAAATAATTTTTTACTAAAATTAACATTCAGGTCTATACTTCCTTGTATTTCACCCAGGAAAATCCCAAGTACTCCGTTCCCAGACCAGCAAAATTGTTTGTGGACTCCCAAGCCCTGAAGTAGCCCAGGATATTCCTCTCCTTACAGGATGCAACACATCAGCGCACATCCAGCTCATCAATCCAAAGCATCAATGAGTTTGCCATCTTCAGAATGAAACGTAAGCTTCGTCTTTTTACAATGGCTCCAACATCATCCAGGAACAAGGAGAGACAAACTAAACCAAGGAATTTCCTAATGGTTCACTTCTGTGGGAAAGCGGAAAGATAACATTGTACTTTTGGCTTTTGGAAAGAACAAGAACTCTCTTATTTACAGGCAGTGTCCTGCACTGATAAATGCGCTGTAGGAAGCCATTGTGATTAGCAAGAAACAGGGCGGGAGGGAAAAGCCAGTAAAGCTCCAGGCACAGCACAATGCTCTGTCCTTGGCACAGTCTTCATCTCCCGCTCAGAAGTCATTGCTGCTTTGTACAAACAATGCAGAACCAAGGGTAAGCTCGCAGACCCTTCTGGTGAAGTGTCTCAGTCACTTAAATGGGTTGTTGCAATTTGAAAAACTGTATTTACCTATAATGCTTGTATTTGAAGTTAATTTTTGAGACTTGTTTTTACCCTAATATGGAAGGTCAGGTCACACATCCCATCAGCAAAATAAATTCACGTGGTGTGAGGAGGTCTGCTGGAATCAACTCAACAGCCAACACAGCTTTGGTATGGGAAGTTTAAAGCCCAGGCTTGCAGTGCTCATTTACACAAACAGTCCTTACTCATGCTAGTGGTCCAAAATTATTTTAATAAGTACTGTCATGGATGGATGAGTAAAGACTGAAAGATCTGGCCAAACTCAATCTTTCCTATAGTTTTCAGTCAACATCAGCCCTGCTTCCTTCAGTCCAGTTCCAATGATAACACCATCTGATATCAACAAGACCTGCAAGTGTCCCTCAGAGAAAATCCTGTCAGTGCTGCTTATTTAACCAGTCTAAACAAGGCACCCTAATTGCTTCTCTCTTCTCACCTCCTGTTTTGTAATTAGCGAGAGGAGTGAGTAAGCCCTTTTTTCCAAAATAGACACAAGTCTCTATTCTGAATGCTGCAACTCAAAGGATAATTAGCCCAAAATTAACAGATGCAACAGATGCCAGAGGGAGTTTGGTTTCCAAGTGCACTGTGCTTGGAAGCAGAAAGCAAATCCCTTTCGGGTGTTTCAAGTCAAACATCAAAAACCGGGGCCCCTCTGCTGCCTCTTCTGAACTCTCAGTGCTGGTAGCTGGGCTGAGATTTTCACAAGGAGCATGGCACTTTGTCCTTCCCAGCAGGTAAAGTGGTGGAGCCCGGCAGCGGGAGGATCCTTCTTCCTCCGTTATCTGCAACAGATGCCCCGTACATGCCTGTGCATCGCCTCACTGTTTCTCAGTTTCCCCAGCTGTAAAATAGTAGATCCTGTTTATTGTAAGGCTGAATTAATTCCTCCTTGCAAAAGGCTTTGAGACTCCGGACAGGAAAGCTTCATCATAAACACAGATGAATTACTAACTTCCTATACCCAGCCAGTGATGTGCCGACTCTGGTGCCAAGGGGGAACTTTGACTTCCTAGCAAAATTCAAACCATCCAGGAGCCAAACTTGCTTTAAGACTTCCTTTTTTCTGTGACCAAATTGGCAACATTTTGATGGATAGACAGTCGTATCCCACCTCCCCTCCCAGTGTCTTAGATCATTAGAAGTCGCAAGAGTTGTGGGTCTTTTATAGAGTGGAAAACAGTAATAAAAGAGAAGATTCATATTAACAGCACTTACAAGGCATTTATTGCCATATAATAAGAAGCCATCCTATTGCTATATACAGATTGCTCTTCCAACAAAGTTATTTCTTGGGGCTAAGTACCACTATCCCAAGGTGGACATTCACAGGGTTACTTTTCTGTCGTAGGACCGGGTCTCCCAAGGCTCTCACATGTCAGGGGAGTGATGGGCTCCTTCAGGGGAAGAGTCAGAGCAACTAAATTTGTTTAGGAACCAGCCTCCCTAGGCTAACGTTAGCTTTTGAGAAAAACTCTCCCCACACTTTAGGTGTCTCAATCTCATAATTCAACACACAGAGCCTTTAAATGAACATCAGAAGCAAAAAACAGTGTGCAGACACAAATGGGAACACAGGTATGCTGGACGTCGTGGGTGAAATCCTGTCGCACACTGAGGTCTCTAATTAAAGCCCAATTTCATGGTAAGAGTTGCTGGGTGCAGACCAAGCTGGATGTTACTACTTGACAGCCATTGCCTTCAAGGAACGTAAGAACTGGGTCAGAGCAGTGGTCCTTGGGACTCTGAACCTGCTCTCAGACAGGGGTCACCAGCAAACGCCGAGAGAAGACCGCAGGGGCAAGACAGGCACAGGGTGATGCCTCCCTCCTGGGATACCTGCCCAGCTCTCAGCCTCACACTGGCTTCACAGGGACAAAAACGCAAGCCCAAAATTTGGCAAAAAAAACTGAGAAATAGTCATGTATCCAGAAAAACACAACTCAGGGATGGAGCTACTGAAATATCTCAGGGGGTTCAGACCTAAGTGACTGATGTGCGGAAGAACTCAGGGCTCCATTTTCAAGTGTTTAACACTCTCCCCTGACCCAGGCTTTTAAGAGAGCTTGGCCACCTATGGCTGTTGGCTGCCTTTTCATTGCAGAAACCCTTTTAAGAAGGTTTTGCTTATACAGGAAATAAAACAGAATCGAGATTCCTGA
Organism: Cariama cristata; assembly: GCF_000690535.1. NCBI lineage: Eukaryota > Metazoa > Chordata > Aves > Cariamiformes > Cariamidae > Cariama > Cariama cristata. Next base: position 72,597 of record NW_009611246.1, read on the forward strand.
CGCTCAGCTCAGAGGTGTGACTTCTGAAAAATCACAAGTGCTCCTTTTCTCAAGCACAAAGAGATACTGTTCTTTTAAAACTGTTTTAATTACCTGTGTAAATAACAGGAAATAAGAACCTATGAGAGGTCTCAGAAACTGGAAATATATGGCATTTTGAGAGCACAAGCATACAAAAAAGAAAGGATGGACTTTGTAGTCCACTTTATCATCACTATTATTGATCCTTATCATGCACTGAAGACTCAGGACTTACTATAAACACAAGTACACCAAAAACTTCTAGAATACTAGGAAATAAATCCAGAACTTCATCTACTACCTATTGTCTTTCAGAAACAAGAATACCTTTTCACCCTATTTGAAAATGACTGTTTGAAAATGTTCTCTGCTTCAAAGCAGACATTTTTCTGTTTTCAGGAAAAAAATCAACTATAGCACATTCAAAAAGGCCACCTATTGGTTCAAACAAGAATGTCATTTTTAATCCAAGTGCCATTCGGAAGACAGAATTTTTTCACCTTCAGCAAAAGCAGCACAAAGTTTTTCCATTGACTTCAGCTGAACCAGTGCTTGATGTTTCTTAACCACTTCTACTGTGAAATTTGCATTTAGTATTTGCACATCAACTAAACCAGGCCTTTGGTATCGGTGTAAATTACAAAATATGTGAAACAAATATATTTTTGTTCAGAAGGTTTAACTGTGGGGTTTTTTCTGTCTTCAGTTTTCTATATCATGTTTTTGCTTTGCTTTCTGATTAACCATCAAAGAACAAAACCAGTGTAAGAATCTGACAAAATACCCATTTCAGTTGATGAATGTTTTCTCACCTACAAGTTAAAAAAAAAGGGAGGGGAAGACACTACTAGTAATAGATATTAGCTTTAGTTTTGCAAGCACCCAAAATGATGGGTGTCACAGGAAAGTTCTAACACTCAGGCATATTTTAAATATATCCATGGGAAGGAATGAGAGAAAATGCAAATACTTACAATATCCCTTAAACGTTAAAATGCTTTGTTTTGTTGTTTGAAATAATTCTAAGCTCGGGCGTATGCTGGCATATTTAACATGGAAATTAGCTGTGCCTGATCAACATTTTTAAAAGAGGAACATTTGAGCAAAACCTATAGCTGCAGTAGTACCTGAGTGGTTTGCCACTCCTGATCCTTAAAAAAAAGCAAAGATAGACTCAGTGAGACAATGGTTGAGTCGAGTCTGTGTACCGCCATGAAAGATAAATTATTCCCTACCTTTGGGGAAAATCTGAGCTAGTTGACATGTGTGAAGATTTTTTAATTTATCAGGAGACAGTAAGACAAAAGATATTCTTTGAAGGAGCGCAATCAAATTGTAATCTATTGGTCTGGGTTGGGTTTTTTTTGCTTTAAATCACGGAGCTTAAAGCTATGATCCGGATTATTAGGTGACAACTACCTGAGCAATGTAAAGGTTACCAGGGAGACACAGTAGCCCTTCCCCAGAGAGTCTGTAGTTTGGTAAGGGCAGGTCTCCAGTACCATGCGCTCAACCCCATGGAGATTCCCAAACTTAGGACTGAATGCTCAAGTTTTCGTTATCAGGATTCATGTAATCATCCCAGCACAATGATGGGAGACAAGGCCAATACGCACATGGACAAGGTTGCTCAGAGGATTCGAACCACACAGGCCTTATTTGCTGTGTTTTATTTTTAAATTTGCCATTACAGTCTTTGCAAACAATTGTGGTTTTACTGTCAATACCCCTGTTTTACATCGTTTCCCTTCTCCCAGTTATTATACAGAAATGACCCACAGGAGCAAACGGTGGATCTAAGCAATCGTGAAGGGGAAACATTCAACTACCAAAAAGCATAAAACAAAGAACCGATGAGAAAAGGAAAAAAATACCCCTCCATCTTTACATGGCGTTTGTCACAAGAGTAGGTAAATACTTGGCAGGGAGAAATATAATGATGCCTCATGGAAACCTTTTCAAGTAATTTCTAACAACTGTATTCACTACCAGGGCAGCCATTAACAGGTTGCCAGGAGAGAAAATAAAAGCTCCTAGACTGTTTCCGTACAGTCTGCACTCGATGTTATTACTATTACATCAATGCGTAGAAATGATAATGGGATGAGGGCCCTCCCCAGCCAGGCACCGTGAAAAAACATACTGAGAGGTTGTCGTTAACCAGCAGACAAAGGGAGTTTTCATACTCTCATCTTTGTACGTGGGAAGTTGAGGCATATCATGTGCGGAGTCACCCTTGCCACGGCTGCATGAAGGCCTGTCCTCGTCCCCGAACCTGGTCCTTACCCACCCTGAGCATCCTTCTCCCCGCTGGGGAGGGCACCACAGTCCAGGCAGGAAGACGGATACGTCCCGGTCCCCACTTCCTCAGGATCATGACCCAAACCCCTCTAGCCCTAAATCCCTCCGGCTCTTGGCAGTCCAGAGCCTGCTCCCAGAACCTCTGACGCCGTGTCCCCAAGTGCTCGGTGGTTCCCAGGAGGCTCCATCTGAAGGTCTGGCCAAGAGGCAGCAAGCCCCATGCCGATGCTGCGGACCTGTCCTTAGGGCACCTTCTCTTCCCACTGCACCAGGGCTGCCTTCGTGGTGTTTTCATTACCACGGGGCTGGGAAAGCCCCACTCTGGTGCCTCTGCTCTCCACGATACGTCCCTCCTCTCCCTCCCCTGTTTTGCTCCATACATGAATACATTTCCTTTTTTTTTTTTCTTTTGGTATTTATTTTTTTTTCTCTTTCCCATTACCCCTTTAATGCAGAGCAGGGCTGCTGATTACCAAAGAGGCAGTTTGACTCCAGCAATAGGTCTTCTTCACTAATCCTCACTGTCATGGAAATTCCAGCTGCTACAAGAATAAGAGGCTCAATCCATATTTGCCAGCTCTAATATGAAATCTGTCAGGGCCCAAATTAATGAGTTCCAAATTCCTTACATCACGATAACAGGTTAAGACTGGTCAATTAATTACATAAATCCTTCCCGATTCATTGTGCATTTTCAGGCGAGATTGTGTCTTACATAACCGGGTGACACAAGGCCTTTTGGCTCTTGTTGTTCCGCAGAAAAGCCTCCGTTTAAGCGCAGCCTGCCTGCCGTGGAAGCTGGCAAATGTCACGCCTTGGCTTTGCGCTCGCCCCTAATTGCTCTTGTATTAAAAAAAATTTTAAAATAGTGTGTGTATATATATAAACATATATA
>NW_009611247.1:0-14836 GCF_000690535.1 Cariama cristata
GGGGAGCTGGCGGCCACCGAGGACCGAGGTTTGGTGGGTCCCTACTTGTGCGAGCCCGTCTCTTTCATGCTCGCTTCCCCCCCTTCTTCTTCCCTCCCACTTTGCATCAGGCTCTGTTAGAAAGCGCTCGGGAAGGAAAGGGGGGGGGGGGGTTGCCGCCGCCTAGTAGATGAAAAACTATGAATTTTACATCTGAATTGCCAGATGGAGAATGGTTCATTTATAGGTTATGTATTGTTTACGTTGAGAGCCTCTGGTCAGGAATCTAGGTCTGTAACTTCATCCCGCTGCAAATAAATCACTATCTGGTCTTGAAAACAAATCAACAATTAATGACGGTGAACAATCCTGGAAAATTAAACTGCAGCAGAGCGGCTCCGACAGCGCTGGGTTTTGTCGTGCAAACCTTATTCTGACTTTTATGTTTGCTCCCTGCACGGTTGCTTACTGAGAGCTGGGATTATTTTGTTAGGCGTTCTGTTTTCCCATTTAACCCAACTGCTGAAGTATTCTCCTCTTGGTCTTTGTTTTGTGCTTGCTGTGTCGGTGCTTTGCCTCAAATTGATTTCTCTTTGCTGGGGATGCGATAGAAGGAGTGGTGAAAATTTGAGTGGCTCTATAGTTGAAAATGGGTGTCAAATCACATTTTGGGAAGGAGATAAGATGACGTGCGTTCCTTCAGGTTTTCTCCTTCCAAACTAGTGGAATTGCTCTGTTTTCAGTTGATGGAAATTTTGCTTGGCATGTGTTGTATGTAATGTAGATATACTCTAAAGATTATATGTACTTGTGTGAAGTAATACCTCAAAAAGATGTGAAACAGCTGAACGTATGCCGTGCTCAGACTACCCTAAAAGAAAACGGAGAGTGACAATCAGGTAAGATAGTTTAGCGGAGGTGTACGTTATCGTGTTCATCACCGGCATTTGAAAGCGTGCGGTACTGGAGAAAGTAGTTTGGTACTTCAGTACTTGCATGACATCTTGTGTCTGTGTTTGAAGCAAGGCAAGGTTGTACTTTATTGCTATGTGGTTGTGCGTATGGTGTTGTGTTTGTTTGTTTTTAATATAGTTCTTATACAGTAATATTTGCCTGTGTGTCTCTTGCCTTCCCTTTACTAGTTACTATACAAGCTGGATAAACTGTAGTTCAGTTTTTGATGTAACAGCTTAATAAATCATATTTAAAATGGAGAATGGGATGCGTCTAACACTTGTACGCAATTTTTTTTTCTTCTGTGCCATATAAATATTGGGTTTAGACTGTATCTAGTGACTTACGGACTTTAATTGAGCAAGTCAACTAAGTAATTATTAAGCTGTAATTAAAAATATAAAGAACAACAGCCATTCCTAGCATTTGGAAAAGTGTAGTAACGAAATATGGGCATGACCTCAGGCATTATCCATTTTTGCCTCTAGAACAGGAGGCTCTGTTACCTCCTGTGAGCAAAAAGGATGCGTTTTCTTTTGGGATACGTTGCGCTCTACCAGGCTCTCAGGTTATGCTTTTTTCCTCTCTGCCTCTTTCCTTCTTCAGTCACACAGTTTATCTTCATATAGAAGAGTAAGAGGTGGTATGGATCTGTGTAGGAGTCTTTTAGTAAGGGATTCTCATTTAAAGGTTTTTGAAGGAGATGCTTTTTCTTGAAGCTGGAGTTTGGAAGAGGTGATAAAGGCCACTTGTTGCACAAGGAGAATTTTCATGGGAGCAATGAATAAGAAAATGTGAAGGTGAACAGTAAAAGCATGCAAAGTAGGAAATGGAGGAAAATATGGTACTACAACTCATTATTTTTCCCTACCGGTTTCATTCTAATATCCCTTTCCCTTAATATTACTTAGCCCAAATACATACCTTCCTCTTTCTTGACATAGTCTTCCCCTCTGCCTTCAGACAAGTTCCTTTATTAGAATCAAAAAGTAGTTCTGGTGTGTGGTACTGACAAGTGGTAAGAGACTGTATCATCCTCCTTTTAACAAGTTTCTAAAGTAATGGTGTTTTTACTCTTAGCACAAAGTGTCAGTACTGCAACCTGAAATAATCTTTGGAAAGACTGAGAGAATATTGGAGGCTTTCAGTCAGTTTTGAAACTAGCTGGTAAGGGAGAACTGAGGAAACCTTTTTGAAAAGGATGTGTTGGTGTGATGATCCTTGATGGTGAAGTGTCGTGTTGATTTACCAGATTTGTAGATCCTCCGGACTATTTGAACAGCATTGACAGATCCTGGAAGGAATCATGTGCAGGCTTTTAAAGAATTGCAAAATACATGCTTTTTTAAAAAAAATAAAAGAATAAAAAATAATAATCTTTCCTTGCCCTCAGAAGTTGGACATCTAAAAGTTAAGACTGCATGTATGTAAATGGCATACCTATTGCTCTTCTATTGGTGACATCTTCAGTTGAACGTAGTCCTGTAGAAAACTTGATTTTTTTTTTTTCTGCTTAGTTCTGATACATATCAGAAGTGCAGTGTATGAATGAAAATGAACTTTGTTATTTTAGCGAGTTAGTGGCTTATGTCAAACACTCTTTGGAATGTTTTGGGTTCCACAATAAAGATGCTATTAGATGTGTTACAGTAAATATTCACATTAACTTGAAACAATTCCACGAAATACAACTAATGTTTTAACTTCATTTTTAAGAATCAAGATGTTAATGCCTCCGCTCTTTTCAAAGGTTATGACTATCTGTCTCTGCATATACTGCCTTTCAACCTTTTCTAAAGCATGAAGAAGTCCTTGAAGTAGGTTCTGAGGATTAAGACCTCCATGACTTTGTGTCCCCATCTGTGGAGTTTACTGTTTCACATCCCATCCCAAGCATTGGAAAAACATTCTGCATCGTTCTGCTTGTTTTATACTGCCTGATCTTCAGCTCTGTTATTTCAGCTCATGGCAACTTTGGTATGAATATACTTCAAGAAATAATAATAAAAAACCCCCACCATACCTCATTGGGAACAGATGGGCGTGTTTGTACTAATCATCATGTGTCTGTCACCATTTATACGGTAGTACCGTAACCAGGGATCAGGACCCCATCTGGGGTTTTCTAATTTAGACCCTGGTCTTTAAGGATCGATTCCAGACAATACTAACCGTGTGTACTTTTTCTCTGACTTAATTAGAAATCCTCGTGAATGCTTCTGCTGCTGAAATGAGATGCTTCGCTTGCCCACTTTTTAATGGGCCAAAAAGACATGAAGTTAGCAGTCACAAATGTTTTTGTCTTAATTGCTTCCATTGTTCAGTCACCTAAACTGCATTTCGTAGCTCTTTTAAAGAGGACTAGATTCACCTAAAACTTAATTGTTAATCGTTTGGAAAGTAACTGTTGAGTGAGTGTTTCCACCTTTTGTGCAAATATACCCATTAGTTGTCCACACCTTCTACCAAAGCAGCCCCTGGTTCTCCCTGAGACATCCCCAGTGTATCCACATTGTAGCTCAATTCAACATCAAGAGTCAGAATTCTGAAAGTCTCGGAAAGGAGGGGAGGGAAAAAAAGACTATTTTTTAAAAAATAAAAAGAAAATTAAGTTACCCACACTGAGTAAACATACTGCTCACGAGGAAGTCTTAAAAAAAATTTACGTCAAACTTTCTGTATGTAGTCTTTGGGCCACCTGGAGCTTGAGTGTTCACTTCTATGAGTCCTGCTTTGTTACTGAAGACAATCAGATTTCCAGGAAATCTTTGTTTGGCACTACATATGCTAAGTTTCTGTTCTTAACAAAAAAGAATTGAGATGAGGAGTTGTCAGTTATGAGAAGGGAACAGAAGATACTTCATGGAAACTTTTTATTATATTTAGGGACTTTTTTTCTGCATCTACCTGCTTAAAATTTGAAGGAGTTTTCTTGGAGGGAAAACCTACAGAGGTGCTAGGCAGCTTATTGTTCGGTGTGATGCTGTCTCTGATAATTAATTTGTTGTTTGACAGTTTGGTCTGAAGCACTGTGTGCAGTTCTTTAGGACTTTCTGTACATAGAAACAAAGCGTGTGGAAGAGACTATAGCTTTTTGTGCCGTTAGTTCATTAGGACTTTCTGTACATAGAAACAAAGCATGTGGAAGAGACTATAGCTTTTTGTGCCGTCAACTTGTGAAAGCTTTGGTGTGGGACAATGGCTATGGACACTCCGTATGCCACCCAGTGCTTTTTAAAGGTCTAAGGGAGACAAATTGTGGACACTTAATTCATAGTGTATGATGAAGTTTACATTGGGTTTTCTTCCTCTGAGAGTATGAACTAGTCGGAATAAGGCTGTAACATTTTGCTTTCCTGGTTTTTGGAAATGGAAGAAAGAATGGATAAGCCCAATGATAATCTCTTCAGAAGATTTGTGAGGGAGTTTTTCAGAGCGATAGCAAATAGGAGATGCACTTCTCTTCTGTCTGCCCAGCATAGATGATGCAGTCTGTAGTTCTTGGAAGCATCTCTGTTAACGGAGGGAATTAAGAACAGACATTTTCATGGATGTACGATTTTCAGAAAGAAATATTCTGCGCTTGTTTTTAATGACTGTTATATCAGTACTTTGAGAACTTGAAACATTTTGAAAGTCTTCCCAAGTTACAAATGTTGCCTGTAGTAAGCTCCCCATCAGGTTCTTCGTACAGTGTTATGTATGAGCATGTTTAGAGTAACTTTATTTCTTAATGTGTCATTGCCTCTGTATTCTTCTGTATTACATACAAAAATGCCTTAAAACAATATTCAAATTGCAATTTCTTTTTAAAAATAGGAAACAATTTTAATTCATTTCTGTCCTCTTAAGTACTTGTTATGGTAGTCTTTAGTCACAATTTATGTATAATTTTTTCAACTTGATGTATTTAGGAATTAGAGCTGCATATCAAAGTTGGCTGACATATTTTCCAAAAGCTGGAAAACATGAAATGAAATGACAGGGGACTGTGGAAAGGGGAAGCATATCTAGTGATTTGGGTGATTGAATGTCACTTTGGAATACTGGAATTCTTGCTTTCTGTTAGTTTCTTGTGATCTCAGCTAAGTCTGTTTAAACCAAACTTTCTACAAGAGCTTATTAGTAGTGTGTTGGATTTCCTGGGAGACAGGCTGTAGACCCTGACTCCTACTTCTTGGTTCACCAGAAGCTTTAGTTTCAGACACCTTGCTGCATAACATGGTGTACTTTGAAAGTTGCGCCCTAAATTTTTCTGATTGCCCCGGCAAAATTGGTGGATGGTTCTTAAATTTCAGTCTGTAACTCGGGCTACTCGTTTATAAGATGGGAAGAATACCTATTTTTATCAAAAACTTTGTGAAAGCGTTGTGAAAACAAGTTAACTTTTATGGCATGCTAACATATTACAGTGGTGAGCCCTGTACAGAAGCCCAGTAGGAAATTAAGTCTCTTTGAGAGCATGTTTTAAATGGGATGTAATAAGGGACAGGCATTAAATTACAAGGAAAAAAGTTGAGTAGCTTCTTTGCTTTGAAAGAGAAAGAAGTCCCGTGGCGTGGAAAAAGGGAGTGAAGGATCGGGTAAATCAGCTCCTTTGTGTGTATTCTCTTTAATATTGTATAAGGAATTTTAATTCTGATGTTTTCTAAGTCTTAATAACTGGTTTTGCAACTGTTTCCATACTTTCGCTGTTCCTTTTGAAACAAACTTAGTAAACAAATTTGGTGTATGGATGTGCTCCTGTGAGTCATTAGGTTGTAACCTTTGGCTACGTGTAGCTACTACTAATTAAATTGAGGGAATGCTATTAGTAGCAGTAAGTTTTTCTCTTTTAACCAGCATTAAGTGGGATGAGGTACAAGAGCTTTTCAGTGGATTCTCGCAGATACTAGTTATTGGCAGAGGAGCAGGGTAACACCTGATGATTGCACGTTGTACTGCAGGCCCTAGAGACGGCTGGGTTCTGCTGGATGTGCATTCCCCTCCCGCAGCTGAGCTTTCTCTCCAGTGACTTCTCCGTCGAGTTTGTCCTCATGCCTCTTCAGGCTTCTGATTCCAATCCTTCATCATCCAAGTAAATCCTGCTTCCTCTCTCACCTTGTTGTTCTTGGACTTCCAGCCTTGAGGTTCCTAAACTGTGGTGTACGGAGTTTGTGGGGTGATGTGGGTCTTTTTTTTGTTTGTTCCCCTCCCTCCCCCACCCCAACTTTCCTTCTTGGTTGAATGCTTTTCCCATAACCCCTAAACTTTCTACTCCATTCGTCTGATACAGGTTGTTGGTCCCTGTAGTGGAGTTGGTAGAATTACGTGTGTCCATACTTCAGCTGTTCTGTATTAAAGACTTAAGACAGACTGCTCTTGAGCTGAGAATATGGCTGAGGTGTGAACAATTGCAGCTCTTTCTGCTAAAGAAGGAGCAACATCTGGCAGTGAGCAGACAGGCAGATTAACGATGGATTCAGTTGTCAACAGGATTTACCAGAGTTGTTTGTTAGTCTGGTTTGGCTATGTTAACCTTCTAACTTCAGGGGAATCGGGAGAGAGCAACCTATGATGTGCACATAAACAGTTCTTGTACAGTAAGTAATAGGTGGAGACTCTCTGAACTGTTGTATCTTGATTGCACGCTTACAGTCATAGTGCAAGCAGCTGTATCTGTTTATTAATATTTTAAAGCTTGCTCCTTTCAATTGCAAAACCTCACCTTTTAACAATGAGGGAAGATTGATTTCTGTTGAGTTTTTTACTGTTACCTCCTTTAGGTGTTACTTGTGTCCTAACTGTTTCTATTTATGGAATGTAATCCAGTATGGGAGGTGTAGGGTTTTTTGTTTTGATTTGATTTTTTTTTTTTTTGTTAATACTGATGTGCTTCAGATTTCTCTCCTGGGTAGATTTTTGTCCTTCTTGGGGGGTGGAGTGCTATTGGGGTATTGTAAGGAAGTGATCTAGTCTAGTAAAGTGAGGTGTGTGTCCTTACTACCTATCAGCACAGATCTGAGCCTGAGCGAAAGCATAACCTACACATTAATGCACACAAAGAGTTTGGCTATCGCTGTGCAATGAGTATGTTGTAGAATCAAAAGAATCTCTCAAGTTGGAAGGGACCCAGAAGGATCATCAAGTCCAGCTCCCTGCGCCTCGCAAGACCTAAAACTAAACCATATGACTAAGAGCATCGTCCAGACTCTCCTTGAACTCTGGCAGGCTTGATGCTGTGATGACCCTCTAATGTCCAATTTGAACTTCCCCCGATGCAGCTTCATTCCATCTCCTCGTGTCCTAATGTGAATGATGAGCTGCAACTGAAGGGTAACTAAATATTAGGCATTGATTTCAGAAAGGAAAACAAACCATGGAGTTTGAAAATTTACTATCAAGAAGGTTGACATAGCTGTAATAGTACATACACTCCTGTTTGTACCTAAGCCAGGGTTAAATGTATCAACGTATGTAAATTTTGGAAAGGAGAGTGCAAAGTAGAGCCAGGAAGTCTTCAGTGGTGCCCAGTGACCAGGGGCAATGGGCACAAACTGGAACACAGGAGGTTCCCTCTGAACATCAGGCAATACATTTTTCCTGTGACGGTGACCAAGCCCTGGCATAGTTTGCCCTGGGAGGTTGTGGAGACTCCATCCTTGGAGATACTCAAAAGCCATCTGGATGCAGTCCTCAGCAGCTGGCTTTAGGCGACCCTTTTTGAGCAAGGGGGTTGGACCAGGTGACTTCCAGAGGTCCCTTCCAACCTCAGCCCTTCTGTGAAAGCACAACCCCACAGGGCTGAATAATTATAAGGGATGAATAACTGTACTAGAAGAAGTAACAGGAGTGAATAGGTTATTGGCGAAGAGAGCTTACATGTTGGTTGAGCGTAAAGATAGATGTCAAAGGTAAGTTAAGACTTTGTAGACTGAAATATCAGAAGAGGCTTCAGCTTCAGCTTTTTTTTTTGCAAGTGATCTTACTGGTGGGTTCATGTGTGATAGCAGATGACTAGAGCCTGTCACGTGAAGTTTCTTCTAGTCCTATGGTCTTAAAAATTTACCACTAATGCACTTAGTTCACCTGGTTGTTGTAGTAAGTCTTCATCTAACTTTTGCTTTGTAATCACAATTACGGGTTCTTCCTCTGTCTTCAGGGACACAATTATTTATTCAGTCTATGGTTTTCTGTCACAGTTTTGCAAAAAGCAAATAAAAATGTTCTAGTTAGCTGGGAAAAAAAAAAAACTACACTGATACAAGCCATCTGGGTAGACAACTTCTATTTGTAAAACACCTTGCTGAGTGTGATTTTTGCTACTAAGATTTCTGTATGCAGTCCAAATCTAAATATTTGTTTATAATTCATATTGATTAGGAGTGGATGCAGTGTTGTTTAGCACAACATCTGAGTTTGCAGTGCAATACCGATGCTTCCTTTTAGATCTTACAATTCAGTCCATCCCACTAGCAGTTTTTTGTTTGATCTTTAGTAATTCTGTATTTAATCATTTGCAATAGGGTGTGAGGCATTTAATTTTTTATTTTTTTAACATTATATACAAAGTTAGGAATGGAAGGGAGTCTCATCTATGTATACAAATCCTGACTTTCTACTAAAGGAACTTTATATTGGTTATCCATCTGTGAAATTTTACAAAATGTTATTTTGCTTCTCTGGTAGCATGCTAGTATTCTGAATGTTTTGGGGTTTTTTGTTTGGTTTTAATTCTTACAAAAAAGCCCCAAACTAAACCAACAAACTTTCATTGTAAGGCTCAATAAGGCATTTTTTGCCTATTGAATGCTATGCTAAAAGACTATCAAGTGTTGTTTCCTCCCAAGGGGCAATACAGCGATTAAACTTGGTTTGTACCTAATGTCTGTCTCCTGTAGTTATCTTCTGCTTTCTGTCATGTTCCCCTTGTTTTCCTCATGGATTCCATGCCACTCTTGCATGTTTTTTTTTCTCTCCTTAGGTATAAATACTGCAGATGTTAGCCTGCTGAAATTATGTAATGCAAGATATCTGAGGTTTTTATAAGTGTTTTTTATTATGCTGCTTTGGAAATAGAGTTAATGTAAAGGAAAATAATAATTCCTGCCTCCTTCCCCCCCATTCCTTTCCAGCTGTTGGAGGAAGGAAATGAATCATTATTGCCTTACTAAATCTTAAAGTAACTGCCCTGCTAAAAAGAGGACTGTGTCAAAATTATGGCTGTAGACTAGTGATACTGAGAATTTTTGATACCTGGGCTGGTTGTCAGCTCTTCTCTTGGTTTAGAGTACCAGTCTAAGAACTCTGTCAGTGATTCTGGTAAAAGAAGTATTTTGTAGAGCAAAAGGTCTGCTTTTTCAAGTAATTTATTCATGTAGCCTACGACAGCGATATACTGGTTTCCTTTGTATACTGATCAAGTTCTGCCATATTCTATTTGGATGTCTTGCTTCAGTTATCAACGAGAAAGCTGTTACTTTAATTTGAAAACTAGAAGTCTTCCTCTAGTTATAAATTTTTCTTCATTGCCTGAACTATTTATCTTTGAGGTTTTGTCTTATGGTGGTTCATTTTCTTTGGGTGGGATCTTCCAGTATTTCTGGATTTAATAGTGATTTCTGGCTCTCTTTATGACTGTCTCTTCTTGTCACCTCTGTAGATATGCAGTCCTGATGTAGTAGACTTTATGTATACTTTTTCCAATTTAAATTATCTTTGTGATAGACGCTGGTAGCTGTACATAGTATTCTAAGCAAGTTCTTGCCAGTACCTTAAAATATGTGTTAGATGTTGAGGTTTTGGTTTTGTGGGATTTTGTTTGGTTTTTTTTTTTTAAGTACTTTGACTAGAATTAATGTTGCATAGCACTATGTATAGTCTTGCAGTGATTTTCTATGCCTGGACCTAGGCATAGGACCCCCTTCAGCCCCCTGTTTTTTCCCCTTGCAATTGATTTTCTTTCAGACTTGTAGCATATGCTCTTGTTTGGGTGTTCAAATACAGTCTTTATACTTATCAAACATTTCTGTTTCTCTAATCTTTTCTTTCAGTATTTTACTGAATGACAATCTGATCCATCTCCGCATCCATCCATCTATGACTTCCAATTTATTGCTTACATAGTAAATGATTTTCGGTGCAAGGAAAATGCACATTGTTTTATCACATGCTGATCACAGTATAAATTGTCCTAAGGTAGTATGATAACCTTAGAAATTACGTTTATCCCTGTATTTAAAATTCTTACTTTAGCATGCAGATTTTTTTCTAAACTCTTCAAATATTACTGATACCAAACTAGTGCAGCTGTAGTGGCAGTATTTCTTTTTTTTGCTCTGCATTATTAGTGACAGTTCTGCCTTTATTTTCTTGTACTACACCTTAATTTTTAAATTTAACTTCAAAAAGCTTTGCATACCACACTGGTTCATGAATTCTCAGATGGTGTCTGTGCAGTTGCTTTGATTTGAAAATGTGAAGTTCTTAAGTGTAAACACAGTAAATTCTAATTGAATATACCTGTTACCAGTTGCCACAGGAATGAAATTTTACCTGCTATTTCTTTGAAAATGGGTATTCAGCTGACTTTTTAGGGTATTTCAATGTCTTCTTGGTAACCAATCATTACTATACAGCAGTACTTTTTTTTTTAACTTGGCTTTAGTAATTGAAGTGCAATTTTTTTTTTCTTTTTGGAGTTTGTTTACAATGGCCATCTCAGTTTGGCTCCAATTCTGTCTTTATTTCTGTATTTCCCAGTCTTTGTGGTACAGCTCTCCTGTCCTGAGGGCTCTGGTTACTGCTTACAACTTTTCTTAAGTGGTTCTTTGAATTCACGTAGTAGTAGGAAAACTTCCCTTGCACCCCAATCAAGGGGATAAACAGATTAAAACTCAATTTTGTGCCTTTGGTGTGGACATTGCCTGTGAGCACTGTGTTGGAATTGCGTACATCTCCAAATCACTTCTGCTTTCAATTTGTGCCTTTCAAAACAGAGACTTTCTTTATGCGCTGCTTGTGTCAATTTAATGTAAACATTCATTATCTCTGAATGTTGGCAAAATCATATCCTGTGGGATTACATACTTCTGTGATGTTGTTTGTGAAACTTAAGTTTTTTCATGTGTCTATAGGCTGGAGAATAAACCTATATCCTGACTAAGTGTGACAGAGGGTAGTTCTGGTCATCCAAGTATGTGCATGTGGCTTTCTTGACAGAAGAGGGGTTTTTTAATTCCAAGTTTCCTACTGAGAGCAGTACGCCCAGATGCGGTAGTAGTTAATGAGGAGGCTCATACGGGCTAATTTCACTGCTTCTCCTCAGTATTGTATAGCTCAAATGTACAGATCGAACATTGTGAACATTTCTTACCTTTCTGAAAATCAGCTGTATAAGTAATGTTGGTGTATGTGATGGTTTCATGTGGTGGAATGGAAGCAGAATTGTCCTACGGCTGATCCGATCCGTGTGCTATTGGTTCACTCTCTGTGAAATGCCAAAAGATGTCCAGAACGTTTCTGCTTATGGTCTCAGCTGATACGATAGTTCAGTGAGTTACGCTCTCTGTTTTAGTGGAGGTGTAAACTGGATTACATATGTGTCTGTTGACAAATGTTTTTTTGAGCACCAGTATGGCAGATTTTTCACCAGCACCAGAAAAGCAGGGTATCTCAAAGGCATCCCCTAAAGAAGCCAGGTGAATATGTCAAGGTGAGGTAATGTATGAAAGGAGTCTTCGTTCACCGGTGGTGGGCTTAATGGGCTTTTGTGAGCTTTACAGTCTTGCATAATTGTCCCTGAGTGTTGTCTGTAATACTTAAATTACCATGCTTTATTCTCAAAGAAGCATGCCTTCACACAAAACGCTCACATTTCAGTTCAGTGCTGATTAGTTTGAGTCTTCTGTATAAGCAACTGAGTTCACTTTTTTTTGTTTTATTGTGGTTGTAACATTAGCAAGAAGGATGGGAGAAGTCTGATGTCTTGTTAGGTCAATATATGCACTTGAATTTTAGTCTTGCTTAGACTGTACCCTGATTGTAGACTCCAGTTTTTTTTTAGTTTTGTGGTGTGGTTTTTTTGTTGTGTGTGGTTTTGTTTTGTTTTTTTTCCCTGGACTGCATTCTTTCCTAGACTCTACCAAATCATCCTGAAGTACAGACTGTCAAGACATGGACTTAATCAATTGAGACAATTTTTGTAGGCTTTATTATTAAAATCAAGAATTTATAGAGAATATGTATATCATGTGGCTTTTCAGAAGCTTTGGGCAAGTTTTCTTGGGGGCAAAGAACATGCTATAATACTCTTATGCCAAAGAGTACCCTTTTCCGAAGTTGATATTTGTATCCTAGAGGACAGGGAAACTAGCATCTTCTTAGACAGCTCTGTCAGATTTGTGTTACGTTGAGTTGAGTTGACTTCATCTTGGATTCATTCTTGGACATGATTGAGCTGTTAACACTGAGCTGAAGATCCTTTAGATAGAATATATCATATAAGTATTTAAAGTTTTTCAGAGCTGAAGTGACTTTTCTTTTTTTTAATGGAGAGTATGAAGAAAACTAAACAAGAAGTGTTAGCTACCTCTGTAATGTAGCTAAACTTCATAGTGTTTGATAGTGACCTTTAGTATGTGACAAGGTCGTTGTCAAAAACTTAATGGCTTTTTCTCAGACTTAATGAAACTTTCCTCTGTTCTCTGTGCCTGCCTTTCTCCCTGCTTTTCCTCCGGACTGGAGAAGTGTTATCTTTCACAAAATCCTCTGCATCCAAGCTGTGTACCGAACACTACATTTCTAGTTTTGTGAGTATAATGACATCCTGCCTATGTGCAGCTCCTCCTGTGCGTTCTTTTTCCTTTTCTTTAAGGATTTGTATTTTTGTAGAGCAAAATAAATTACTTGCAACAGCACTGGAAACGTTTAGTAAGTGCATTAGGTAAAAACTGTCATGCTCCTATCCAACCAAATTTAAGTTCAAGCCAATTGGAATGACTTACTGTAATTTTTTTTTTTTGCAATATTACCATTTTTGTTATTTCACATACTTTGCATTCAATGTTGAACACTCTGAGGACTCGTCATAGTCTGCTTGTAATGCGCTTGCCTTTTTTAAGCTTTTATATAGTGTGCTTGCGTAATATGACCACCTAACAAGCAAGAGGTGGAATATTTTCCCTACTATTTGGCTAACTGACAAATATATTGCAGGTGTCTATTTTACTAACATCATGTTTTGTCAGCCTACACTATGTTCCATTTCATGAAACAAATTTTTTAATCTTAACCAGTATTTCTTTGGTCAGTTTATGTTTTTGCCTTTTTCTTTCTCTGTCAGAATCTTTCTATAGTCTTCCAGTTTTTATCTCCGTGTCATTTCTTTTCCTGCAGCATGCACAGAAATAAGAAATTATAATTGTAACGCCTATGGTCCATTTTACTTAGTCTTGGGTAGAAGTACAGTTTTTACCTCCGTGTCATTTCTTTTCCTGCAACGATGCACAGAAATAAGAAATTATAATTGTAACGCCTATGGTCCATTTTACTTAGTCTTGGGTAGAAGTATGAAAGCTGAGATCCCACCACAACAGGGCAATTTTGTTTTTCCTTATGTTGTTGATTGGTTTAGTGGTGAATTCTATTATGTAGTTTCTCAATTTTTTTTGAACTAGGTTTATTTCAGTGAAAATGGTGTTTCATAAATGGCAAAAAAAAAAGGCAATTTTATTCTTGTCATTTTTACTTTTAATCATGCCTGAAAAAAACCTGAAGTTTACTATTTGGGCCACTTTGATCTTGTGGAAGCTGCAAGTGTCTGCAACACCACTGGAGAGAGCTGTATGGTGAGAGAAGTTGGTACTGAATGCTGTCTACTTGCTTAATCTTTGGGAGGCTTTCTCTACTGAAGTTCGAAAAAAATCTTGCCAGCAGAAATGAGGACTTGCCTGGGATCATTTCCTAACTGATTGCAAGGGAAGTACTATATCCTTTGTAAGTTACTTGAGGTGTTTTAGCAGGCGTATGCTGACTTCGGTATCATGGCTTGTCTTAATGTTTTGTTCTTTATTCTTATGTGTTGGTTCTTTTCCTGAATCCTCCAAGTCCTCTGTACATGATGAAAATATCTCCTGTTGTACAGTTACTACTTGCACATCTTTTCATTTTCCACAAAGTGTTTACTTAATATGTTAATAAAGAAACTTAATGTGCTTAGCCATATTTTCTAATGGAAGGTTGAAAAATAGTGTTTCCGAATTTAAACAGGTGTTATTGCTTGCATATTGCCTGTCAATGAATTGCCATTAATGAGACTTCCGTAGTGAAACCCAGTACTTTTCATGTCATTTGCTGGGCTGAGAGTGTTACTTTTGCCTTATAATGTGCTGCTTCATTCCAGAAGACCTTTAATTAGTGGCTTCTGTAAAATCTTCCTGTATCAGTCTGCCTTACAGAAATAGGAAGCTAACATTTTCTTGATACTATGAATAATACTAGTATCTTGCTTAAATGATAGTTAAGTAAACAGTATAACATAACATCTCTAAAAGAGAATGGAAAGTATTCATCTAGACATTGTATCTGAATCAGTATGAGAAATAACTTGGACTTACATGAGTGCTCTTGGTCCAACCCTCTAAAGTGTTCTATTTTACTCAACAGCAGAAAACTAACTGCCAAGTTTCAGCTTGGAGTGGCTTTTTATAGCCGAGCTATAACTCCTTAACAGTAGATTTATTATGGAAGTAGATTTAATTTAGTGACACTTACATTATGAAAGTCTTTTAACACCTAAGTCACTTCTCACCTTGATCAATTGTTGCCAATCAGCTATTCATAGCAGGGATTTACCAGAATGTAAAAATTTTTTGTAGGTGGCTTAAATCATAGACTCTTTATGGTTGGAAGAGACCTCAAAGAT
>NW_009611248.1:0-4022 GCF_000690535.1 Cariama cristata
AAATAAAAGGAAAAATATGCAAAACCAATAATGAGCTTCCCAATGATAGTCAGGGAATTGCAGACCACGGCGGCTCACACTCCTGCTGCTGTAGCAGGGAGGGCACCCAGATGCCCTGGACTGGACTCCGCAGCTCACAGGAACCGGATTCAGGAATACACGGATCGGGATCAAAGGCAGGAAAACGAGCAGGGTCCCACAGAGATGCTGCCCATAAAAGAAGACAGAGACTGACCCCCGTAATCCCTTAGCTTTGTACTGAAGATGACGTGAATGGGATGAAATACCTTGGTCAGTTTTTAGTCACCTGTCCAATCTGCATTTTTCCACAGGTGCAACCCTTTTACGACTTTTCAGTTGTTTAATAAAAAAGAGACAGCAGTGACCTTGGTTCTCATAGGAATAACGTAGGGCTTGCTGCATACCAATCCCATTATTACTTCAGTAGCAACTATAGACATCAAGCATTATCAATTCTGAAAGCAGACACTGTCTAAAAAACATGTAGCTGCCCTTTCAGAAAGTGCAGTTACTTAGAAGAAACTTAACTGAAAGAAAAAACTTCTGAAAGGAGAATTAGTCCTATTTTAGCCAAATCAGGACATGAGCATTTCTGAAATTGTGATTACACAGCACCAAGGAATTTAACTGGGAAAAACAGGTCCTTATGCAGATGTTTAGCATAAATCCCAAGCAACACAAAAATCAAGAAACTGAGTTCATCTATACGGGGGAACATTTTTTACTAGGCCCATTCTCATGCACTGGAGCTCAATTTCTCTGTACAGCTAAATTCTTTAAAAGTCCATGGCATAATTTTGGTCTAATCAGTTCCTACTCTTCTAAACAGTTCCTGGGTATGGTTTGAAATTCAGTATAGGCCAGAGACAGTTTAAGTACATAGTCTGGAGGTTACTCTTGTAGTCTGCTAGCAAAGACAGCTGAAGCTTCACACTTACTTGACTTGCTAGCAGAGATTCAACTCATAAGTTTATTCTAAGGACTTACATAAAAGTGAAGACCATCTTTTTCATCTTGTGCCTAAAGAATTATTTCATTGCAAAAACTTATTTTTGCTTGGAAATGTGTGTGAAGGAAAAGGTGTCCTGTTTGCTTCCTCCCTGCTAATTAAATAAGCAGTTTTACGAACAGTAGAAAGGCTTTTACTTCAAGTATCTTATTATGATGACCAAATATTTGTGTGGCTTTCTAGAACTTTGACCTGAATAAGTCCAATGATTTTCACGCAAATTGTTGTGCTTTTTTTTTTTCTTACTCCCTCTAGTCAGGTGTTTATTCTCTTGCTTTTTAATTTGGCTTTAACAGACATGAGATTATGGCTTTTAAAATACTGGGAGAAGTGAGAAGAATGAATAGTGGAATTGCAACTCTACTTCATGAAAGTAGATTTTGTCTAGTTCAGGGATATGCATGGCAGATTGCCATGGAAGACTGCCGTGGACGGCAAAGAGGACTAAGAGATCTGGCTGGTCTTCAGGAATGACCTCCTCAGAGCCAAAAACAGAAACAGCACATATTTAGGCACAGAAGGGTCAAATAGAGGTGGTAAAATGCCAAAAAGAATGAACAGGAAAACTGATGGACTAAAAGATGGGTGGAAAATTGGCTGGACTGCTGAGCTTAAAGGGTTGTGATCAGCTCTACAAACTTCACCTTGCAGCCTGTGGTTAGCACTGCTTAATATCACCTGGAGGGTGTGATGGACAGTATTCTCAGCAAGTTTACAGATGATCCAAAGTTGTGGGTGATACACTGGAGAGCAAGGTTGCTATTCAGTATGACCTGGTCAGACTGAAAAAATGACCTAACAGGAATTTAATGTAACTCAACAAAGGCAAGTGTGAAGTCCAGCACCAGCGATGGGATAATACCATCACCCAGGACAGGCTGGGGGCAACCGGCAAGAAAGCAGAGAGAGATCTGGAGGTCCTGGTAAGCAGCAAGTTGATCATGAATGAACAATGTGCTATTGAAGCAAATCAGACCAAGCACATTCTGGGCTGTATTAGCAACTGAAAAACATGAATATACTTGTGGCAGTTAGGGAATCAGACTGCTGTTCTGTGAGTGTTTAGAAGACTGAAAAATCAGGTCAGTTATAAACTTCAAAACCAAGCTTTAAATCTGAACTTTACTGAATTAATTTGTTAAGAACACATTTTATGATTATGGTTAATTCTTATACATTATTAATTAAGGTTACTAAATGTACAAAACTCTCCATCTTTAACACTTTAACACCCTACTGTCAGTGTACAATACTATGAAGCTGATGCCATACAGTTAGCATTGCTGACTATGGTTAAGGTGAACCCTTGTTAATGAAGATGACTTCTTTCTTTCCTGCTTATCTTTGCCTGATGTTTTTATACTATTTTACTCTAATATCCCTCTCAAAAATAATAAAGGGATCTTATCTGCTCCCGATACTGCCTATCTTGTTTTCAATGTTGTCAGTCACCTTTCTTGTGTATTCAGGTAGATGTTCTTCCTATTTATCATCCTTTGTATTTGTTGTGTCCATTGTCTAACAACTTTCTGTTACTTGGATGCCTCCTACATGTGACTACACATATTTTTCTTTGCTCCTTTGGTGGTCGTATTGCTCACATACCTCATATCTGCCTACGTCATCATTGTGTTTCAAAATGGCTATGTACTGTTGTTGTTACTCTACATTAATATGCTTATACTGAGGTTGAAGGCAAACCAGTATTCATTATATTCTGATAAGTGCACCTATTTCTAGGTGTCATATGACTCTCTCTTAGCTACACAAGCCTGTAGTCAGCAGGTTGAGGGAAATGATTCTTCTTCAACCAGAAGCTGGGAGACTGCATTGTGTCCAGTTCAGGACTCTCCAGAACTAAAAGAACCTGACACACTACAGAAAGTCCATTGAAGAGCAACCAGGACAGCTAGAGGGCTGGAGCACATGACATATCAGGAGAGGCTAAGAAAACTGCTTTTGATCAACCTTTAGAAGGCTGAAGGGAAATCTTCTAGCTATCTGTGTCTATCTATTGCAGGAGATAGACAAGATGGAGCCAATTGTAGCCTTAGCTACAGTGACTGTGAGATGGTGGAGTTCAGGATCCTGCATGCAGGAGACAGGGCATTAAGTAGGATTACTACCCTGCACTTCAGGAGAGCCAACTTTGGCCTCTTCAGGGACCTACTTGGAGGAATCCCGTGAGTTAAGGCTCTGGAAGGTAGGGGAACGCAAGTGAGCTGGTTAATATTCAAGGCTCGCTTCCTCCAAGCCCAAGATCAGTGCATGCCTATGAACAAGAAATCAAGCAAAGGGAGAAGGAGACCTGCATGGATGAACGAGGAGGTTCTGGCAAAACTCAAATGGAAAAAGAAGTTTATGGAATGTGGAAAAAGGGACAGGCCACTTGGGAGGAATATAGGATCACTATCAGAGTATACAGGGATGCAACAAAGAAGTTTAAGGTCCACTTGGAATTAAATCTTGCAAGGGATGTCAAAGACAACAAGAAGGGCTTCTACAAATACGTCAGCAGCAAAAGGAAGGCTAGGGAAAATGTGGGCCTGCTGTTGAATGAGGTGGGTTCCCTGGTGACAGAGGATATGGAAAAGTTGGAGTTACTGAACACCTTCTTTGCTTCAGTCTTTACAGCTAAGGCATGCCCTCAGATATCCCAGACCCTGGAAATAAAAGAAGAAGCCTGAAGAAAGGAATACTTTCCCTTGGTCAAGGAGGATGAGGTTAGAGATCATTTAAGCAAACTGGACACCCACAAATCCATGAGCCCTAACAGGATGCACCCACGTGTGCTGAGGGAGCTGATAGATGTTATTGCTAAGCCTCTCTCCACCATCTTTGAAAGGTCATGGAGAACAGAGAGGTGCCTGAGGACTGGAGAAAAAACAATGTCACTCCAGTCTTCAAAAAGGGCATGAAGGAGAACCCAGGGAATTACAGACTAGTCAGTCTGGAAAAGTGAAGGAACAGATCATTCTGGATGTCATCTCTA
>NW_009611249.1:0-23298 GCF_000690535.1 Cariama cristata
CCCTACCCCCCTGCAAGACAGCCGCACGCCCGACTTCAACCCAGTGCTTTAAAAATAGCGGGTAAAAGCAGGGAGTATTATGTTTAAACAGCAGCCCATCACAAACAACTAGGAATTTCCAAGCTGCCAATACTTTTCATCAATAATACTATTTTGCATTTGTCTTTTACTTGAGTGTTTTGAACCACTTCGCGTACGTGATCGTGAAACGTCCATTTTCCATGCTTCCCGGGTGGCCAGAAGACAGCGGACTCGGGAGTGCCCCACGGCTCGGGCGGGTATCCACTCGGGGGGGCAGTTCCTCAGCATATCAGGAGACATTCATCCTTCTGTCAATTACATTTTTGGCTTTGCAAAGATCACTAATTGCCGGGGACAATGTGACACTGAAAATCAGCTTGTTTCCTTCTGAGAGCTTTAAAGAACTATAATGTTAATGAAGGATTAAACTTTATTCCACGGCATGTGTTCTGTATTTATGAGTATGATTTGTAAATTGATATTGGTTGTCAGTTAGCATAATGAACACTGTGTGGCTTTCAGGTGTTGCATTTTTCAGTAAGAGTACTGAAAATTCTCAAAGCATTTGTGATTGTTGCTATACTGTGCACTCACAGCCCTCATGCATTTTAATTGAAGTCTACAATTACTTAGCTTCATTTTTCCACTGTAATAGTACATTAAAATCATTTGGTATTTTCATAGTCAATTATTTCAAATAATATTTTAAGTAATATTGGTTCTTTCATTCAGTTATTACTTCTGAGGTGAAACGATGACATTAATAAGTAATAACAGAGCAATTAATAACAAGGAAAATGCAGCCTTGATGAGAACTATTTTGCCAGCAAGCATAACCAAGCTAGGAAATTTCTGTGGAACAGGCCTGAGACTTGCTTAGTTGTCACTGTAGTGTAGTGGGATTCAGGTGTTTTTCAGTCTGTAACTACTAGATTGCCATGGAGCAGAATTTCCATACCTGTTCCCTGGCATGGAAAAATTAATGCAGATATTCAACATACCTAATTTTTTTTCTGAGACTTTTTATTTCCACATATACTTGGGGGATGCTTCAAATGCAGAAAGTTGAATTGCTAGTAAAAGCTGTTTATTCTCATTTAAAAACAAATGTAGTGCCTGTCCTTAGATGTAAATAAGTGAAGAATTATGGCCAAACAAAAATATTCTGAGCATAATTACTCCCATCAGCAGAATTCAGAGTTGGCATCCAGGCTCCCCACAATGGAAGCAGAAGTTGCACCCCTGCATTACAGCATGGACTTTGACTCGCTCATAATTTTCTTCCCATTGCACTTTAAGAAGTAAATTCAATGTCTTTGACCATGTAATTTGTTTCTTCTGTGTCATTAGGTTTGCTTTTGCTTTGTTTTTCTCTAGATAACTCCCTGATTTTTTTATTTGTTGCTGATATTATTTACTTTGTGTTGAGTATTAGATGGTTTCTTGGCAGTCTACAAAGCATCAACATCTGTCCTAATTGCCAAAGTCTACAAATTCAGCCAGCATTTTGACTTAGCACAAGTCTAGGTAACACTTTTTCTCTTTTGCTGTTTTATGTTACATGAAGAATTTAGTTCAAAGAGAAATTATACAATACAAAGCGATCCATTACCAAGGCTGCCATTGCTACAATAATTATGCTCTGGAAACAAAATGTCCTTGAACTCTCAGGTTATTATGGTTCTTTCAGCATTAGTTCTTTTGTAGTTGAAGTACACGCAAAATTTAACTATATTAATCCTTTTTGTTCCAATGCTTATTCATGCTAAATTTTCTCGCCAAATAATAGATTATCTCACACAGATAAAAAAGCTGATTTCTATGTTGATTAAAGAGGCAGCATCAATCAAAGAATAAGCACTTGCTCACGTATGTGATACTGTACATAATTTGCAAATGCAGCTCTTTAGATTTGTCCAAGAAAATAGTATATTTATCAAATAAATGTTCTTGAATTATTGGAAATTAAGAAGTAGCTTTGTGCAAGAGGGTTTGATGTTGGAGGAGGCGGTTTCATCCTGAAATACTTGTTCATCAGCTCAGAAATTTCACTTCTGAGATGCAGTGAAACTAGAAATGACAGATATTTGAATCAAATACAATTTAAACAATAAGCAGATAGGGAATCAACTCTGATGTTAAGCACTTAGCTGCCAAACAGACATAAAATTACATAAAAACAGCATGCAAGTTTTGAGACCTGGCTGAGTAATTTCAATTTATTCCCTATATATTCTTTAACAGCTCTTCACTGTAAGTACCCAGTTATAAATCCAGTGGCATAAACATTCACATTCCCTTCTAAACAGCCGCCTTCACTTTGGCCATGACATTTATCTAAGGTAAATGTCTATCTCTCTAGGAATTTTAGAGCTAATCTGCCATGTGTTCACGGTGTATGACACTGCTGGAACATGACCCACGCTGTCATTCATCCTTTTTGTATCCCAGATGTGTCAGTGATGAGTGGGACGTAGGGAGGAACCCACAAAGCCTATACTTCCTCTAGTCTGAGATTTTTCTGTATTTTACTGCCAGTCACCACATACACACAAATGTTTTAAATTAGGCTGTGAAGTGAAAGGGTTATAAGATTGTCTAGAGACTCCAGCAAGTTTTCTAGCCAACAGTGCCGAGTAAAGTCCATTGCTAGAACCATTGCCAAGAAATTCTTTCAAATAGGCCATGAAAAGACCACCCTGGTCTCTCACTTCATATCTCTCTGGGGCACTAGTCAACTGGAGGCTTGTTGTACTATTATGGATGTTTGGCGCGTGAATCGTGTTGATCAGGCTTCTCCTCTTGTCTCCTCTCTAAAGTGCAGCAAGTGAAATGTGTAGAGAAGGCGGTCAGATCCACCCTTACTGTATCAGCCTGCTTCACTCCATCTGAGAAGCTTAACGCGGGGAAGGGCAGGCACTGTAACTCTGCCTGGGCTCTGTTCTCTCAGCGGGTACGAGTTGAATAACAATGACCTTAGCTGTTGCCATCTTTTTCTGGGGGATTAAGGCAGCATGGAAGTTGCAGAGAGCTGTACAGCTACAGACTCCACAGAGCAGATTTTCTTCTGGAATGCTATACCAGTGCAGCCCTGAGGTGAAATTGGCAGGGGCCAGGAACAAGACACTCACTGCTGTCACAATAATGCAGAAGTTTTGTTAAGTCTGAACTCAGTCCTAGGCTTGCTCTAGAGGTAGATTCATAGGTGCTATGCATTGCCTTTGCACTTTGAAAAATATAGCAGCTGGAGAAGTCCTTGGGTAGAGAGAAATTGCCTGTGTACATTCCTGCCAGTGCTTGTGGTGCTGTCATCCGTGCCTGCTCTGCCTGATCCGCTAGTGCTCGGCAGCCCAGGGGAGAGGAGGGAGAGTGAGAGGAAAGCTGAAGGGAAGAAAATAACACTGGAGGAGATACCTGGTCTGTCCCTTTACTGATGTAAGTCTCAAGCAGTGTTACAAAATCACTGTAAATGAAAGCTGTATCCCCTGCCTGAAGCTGTGTAAAGATGGAATAAGGACTTACATCATTTTTTCTGTTGTTTTGGACCACGCTCTCAACAGAACAAATTAAACCTTTTACAATAATACACCACTAGCATCAAGAGGAATTTTCCTATAAGCAAGGCAAGAACTGGGGAGAAATATAGTATCTTTTAGTAGTTCAGATGGTGTATGTGACCATCTGAACTAAAAAAGAGACCAGCTTTGGGCACATGACCTTGAGAAGGCTTCATGTGCCCAAAATCACCTTTATTTTTCCAGCTGGATCAGTAAAAGGTATTGCCTCTCCCAATAAATCTTGCCTTGTTTATAGCCTTAGACCATCATGACTGCAACAGTATTATAAAATTTCCAGTAAAACAAGCAAAACCAGACTTTTCTGTACAGAAATAATTTTGGTTCTCAAAAATGTATTGTGAAAACATACGGGGTAAACAGCTTGAAAAGGCTGCTCTGTGTCTCACATTGCCGCATTTCCATTGCACTGCACAACGAGAGACCTGTAAAAGCTGCCGCAGCGCCCTGTGTGCTGAGGCCTTATTAGAAGACAACAAGAATTTCAATAATGAAGGGTAGCAGAGAGCTGATGTCACCGTCACTTTTTTCAGTCAACCAGAAACCAATTATCCCTGGCTGACAGGCCCAATTAAATCATCGGTTAGAGGGAAATGCCAGCTATCCTCCCCTAGAGTTAGGTAATTGGGGCTTTATTACGGTCAGACCTGGTGCTGTTTGTTGGGCCACAGGATACAAGTAAGAGCCATTCTGGTGTCTCTCTCTCGCTCCATCCTTTCCATAGGCATTCATGGTTTTTTACCCCTAAGAGAAGTAGTTGCATTTTACATAGAAAATGCTAGTCTTTTAATACATGTTCTCTGTCATAGTAGGACCCTGAAGGTCATTCTATCTCTTCAAGTTTATAGAGAACGTGAAGTTAGGAGTTTTGCCATGAAAGGCCTCAGGTAAAGCTTTGTACTGATTTATACGTAAGATCCCAGGTCTTTTATCTAGTACTTTTGCAAGGATATAGAAAGTTTTCAACTCCTACTACTTTGAAACTTTAGAGCATGTTTGACATAGTATTAGACTGATGTACTGAGCAGTTGCCTAGTTTACTGTACGGATTGTTTGGAGCTGAAGAAACAAGGCACTGAGTGTGCCAAGGTCCATTCTTGTTCAGGTTAGCACTTAGTTGTGGCCCTCCAAGGTCTTAAGGAATGCATTGCTTGCAATGACAGAAGGAAGAGGTACTGAACTAGCTAGCTCATTTAAATGACCAAGTTTAAAAGCTTCTTTAATATTATAAGCAGTCCAGCTATGTTAACATGAAGTTCAACATGAGCTAAATGCCCTGCATCTTTTATCCAGCCCAGTTTGCTTTGGGTATGGCAGAACGCAACCGGATTTTGCTTAGGGTATGGCACAACGCAACTAGATTATGCCTGGACATAAACACCTTCTTCAATTACATATGAAACAGAACTGCGTTGCCAGGGAGAGCCATCTCCTGCATCTTTGCACAATGCACCTCTGTCACACACCTATCCATCCCATTGACCTGCAATTCCTTTGCCAAGTCAGAAAAGACCTCTCCTATGCTTACTGCACCTCTGTTCACGCTCTCAGAGCCAACTTACAGCTGCTTGAGCTGGATCTGACAGACGCTGTTGCATTTAAGCTATAGTCATGTGCTTGCAAAATGCTTACATTGCCCAGTAGAAAGTAGAATTTGGTGCACAGGTTAAGGTACAGCTATATGTGCATATTGAAACATTTGTGTACAATGTACTCAGTAATTTAAGAGAAAAAAATTTGCTATTGAAGACGTATTCAGAAATAAAGTATAGTGCATAGAAGTTTCTGAATGAGGTAAAAAATTAAAAGGCTGACAATGGTATTTTGTTGGAAGGTTCGTGCATGAAGCTGACAAATTACCAGCAGCTTTTAAACCTTTGTGTCCTCAAATAATATCCACTATCTAATTGTAAGGACAACTAGAAGCAGCCAGATAGGCGTACCAGCTCAGTGTTTATCAAGGCTTTCCAGAGCTCTTCTCCTTCCCTTTGTGATGAACCTTCACATGGTTACAGTTGTCAGGCAATCAAAATTCATCTCTCTGTTAGAGAGCCAGGGTGCTTCAAGGTGTAGGAGATTAAAATGCTATTCTATACTCTCCTTAATCACTGTCCATATAATTTGTAGATGCTGTTTATTTTGAATTATAAAGTTAAAGGTATAAACTACAATACATGCTTTCCCAAAGAGACCCGATTGCAAAAGCTGAAGGATGTTTTAGGGTTATATGAGCATATTATCTATCGTTGTTCATTTGCATGAGCCCAATTTACATATTCTATGATGCATTGCTGGTTTACTAACAGCCAAGTTGAAAGGCTGCAGTTACAAAGCTTACGTCTTGTATAACTCTGCTCACTGTAAGAAAGAAACACTACATAATGGAAGCATTACATCTGTTTCTGAAGCATCACTATAGTGTAAGTGAGAATTTCAGGGACATTCATTGTCTGATTTCTTAATTATATTTGAATAGTAATTACAACAGCTTCCCAAGAAAATGTAATTAGATTCTGATATCAAGAGGCAGATTACAAGTAAATTAATTATGCTTTGAGGCCAGTGTTAAAAACCTGGAGCAAGACAAAATTGCTTCCAGTCAAAAAAGCAGTAGTCAGAATATGCACCGTGCAAGCACATAGCACAGAATACAAATGTTAAACTAAAGAAATCCAGAAATACAGAATTAATTCTGCTTTGTTAGTGATCCAGTATGCATAAACAGCCAGCAAAGAAGCTTGTACAGGAAATCTCTACATGAAAGTTTTTTTTTTAAAAAAAATCATACTAACCAAAATAAAAAACATAACAACAATTAAATGACAATTTACTTAGTAAAATGTCTGTATAAATGCAATATCAGGATAAGGTCTTCTTTTAGTCATTCCAAAGTAAGTGTAACACTATGAAATAATCCTGTAACCATCACCTTGTAGCAGTGATCTTCCAGAATGAAAAAAAAAAAAATAACAAAACCAGCTTGCTGCCTGGGGTTTCACTGGAGCTAAACCCATTTCAGTGAATTTCAGTACCACATTATGATCAGTTGTACATGTCTCTCTTGGTGTGGTTAGTTGTTATCCCAAGATTAATATTATTTCATTTTAGAAAGAAGCACACCTTTCCAGTAAAAATAACTGAAGGGGAGAACCAATTCTTAAATTAATTTTCCTTTATTAGGAAAAACTGATAGAGCACTGTAACACTTCTAAAGAAAAGGCTAGCGGCTTTATTCTGGAGGAGTTACGCTTGCTCGTATCCTTTTCTGTAGTTGAATTTTGTGCCTCACATCTGTTTGCGAACAGTAGATCAGCTTTGCTGATCTCAGCCACAGTGACCATGGGTGCTCTAAGAACTGTTGGGTTCAGTGGTGAAAGGGCTGACAGATGCTTGGGTGCCTTTACCTGCTAAAGATCCACTATTGCTTTTCTTCTTATGAGTGTTTTTTAAATTCTGCTTACACAAGTGCATTTTACTTGAATCAAGATAGGGAGGAGAGACTTCAAAGTAAATCTGGGTGTGAGAATGCTTTCCTCTCCTCTGAAAATATTTTTCTTTTGCCAAACTAAACCACAGATTGAAATCTTTAATATTTGTTTATTACATTGAAAATATTTGATATAAGAAGTGGCTTGGATTAGTTGAAAGATTTGGTTGGAGGAATGTTAATTTATGTTTCAAACTTTTGAAAACACCTTAAAATTATTTTACTTATCCAAAGGAAAAAAAATAGCAAGAAGGTTATACCTTTTAAAATTGTGAAACCATTTTTTCCAGCAATTTTAAAATAAGACACAGTTAAAAAAAAAACAAAAACAAAAAAAACCCACAACAAAACAAAACAAAAAAACCCCAACAACAACAACAAAACACAAAAAAAGTCCCAACCACAAAACCCCACTCTCTTCATTCTAAAAGACTCCAGAAACCCCTGGCCAGCTCCACTTCAAAGACTGGGTGGTTGAAAGAGACTACCATCTAACTTCATATTCCTGCTCAGTTTTCACAAAACAGCTCTCACGTTTACAATGGCATACAGTCCAAAACAGCTGTGCTTACTTTTGCTCATGATAAATGTGAATAGATAAATTTGTCTCTTATTGTTGCTAGAGAACATGTCAGATTTGCATCAAGTTTGGCCAGATACAAAAATTTTTTTTCCTGTCTTGAATTAAAAGTGCAACACCTATTTCCAGAATCGGTGTGGCTTCTGACATGTAGAAGGATATGGTCCTAAAGAAATGCCAATTTGTTGGAGAGTCATGTTAAGTGACCACAAACAGTGCAGTCTACTAGACTAGTTATTCCCATAGCTTCTAATGTAATGAACAGCAAATCCAGTAAGTTCTGCATGCTCAGCCTTCAGAAAGTTAATTCCTTTTCTTGACCAATTAGCCAATTGCCATTACCATGTCATAATGAAATTTGGTGTAATTATTTACTTTGGTGTTACTGGTTTCCCACCTTATTTAAAGCAGTGTTATATAAGGACATGTTATGTTAATCTACTTCATTAAATTAATACTGAAGTCTGACTTTGCTGCTGCAGGAGTGGAGGGGGTCAAGGTGACTCGTGTCTCATCTGTTCTTCAGTAGTCAGATGCTGCCAGAGAGTGTTTAATTCACTCTGATTGATCTTATATAAGAAAAGAGTGAGTTGTACAAGCGGTGTGTTTAGACTACAATTAATTTCTACCATTTAGCAACATTCGGGGCTACATTACTGAAAGACCTCAGTGTTTGCTGTTCTTCAGGCATGTGAGTTGTTGCCGTAGGTTAGCTGAGGACCTGAAGCACAAGCCTTTCAAAAGTCCTGTGAGGATGTGGAGTTTCTCCTCACTCCCACCACTGGTTAATATCATCAATTCTGAGTGCAGCTGAAAGCTAAGAGGAAATCTTACCCTGCCAGCATGAGGAGCTCCTACAACACATACAGGCCTTCAGATGGTGGCTGCTGTGAGGGCTTCTTTTTTGCTACTGTGAACACGTCTTTTCCCGTAGGTGCTTCTGTATGGGACAAAACAGCTTGCTTATAGTCCAGGTATTGAAGATGCAGTTTCTGATATCAAAATGGTACTTCTCTGATAGTAGTAACTACCTTAGAATCGCTAGCTTAGAAATTCTTGTACCCCAGAAACTCAGGGTCTCCGGTTTAGAAGTCTGAGTCCCACAAAACTACATTTGTTGAAAGTTGGTGCTGAAGTCCAAATCTGGGTGCCAAGACAAGACCTCTCAGCAGCTGCCTATGCACAGCAATCATATTCATGCAGGCTTTCACTGTATCAGAGGAAGTTGCTATAAAAATGCCACATTTCACTAAAAAAAAAAAAAAAAAGGGTCAAAAAGTCTTGATACCCAGTAAAATGAAAAGCACTGTATGAAATTCAGCCTATGCAAAGATCTCAGCATGCCTACACACAAAATTTAAGATGCAGTTCAGCAACTGAATTCAGCAACAAACCACCTGGTGATTTAAGGGGCTCTCTGGACACTAACAGACTATAAATCAATTACAGTAGTAATATTCCCCCTGTCATGTCTAATGATGCTTAGAAATCAAGTTGTGCCATCTCCAGCCAGGGGACGTTTTCCTTGCACTGGCATGGGAACATGGTGACATCGCATATGTCATCTTCACTAAGGTTGGTATCACCGCCAGTGATTAAAATAGGTGTGAAACATTCTGAATCAACACAAGTTTGGAAGCCAGAATATTTCATTTTCCCTTGTGAACAATATAATTCAAAGTGACAGACTTTCATGATTTAGTTTTGTACAAAACTGTGGCCTTTGAGAAATGCATTGGCATTAAGATGAATGCTGTCTTAACCAATACTTAGCAGGAACTTGATATCCCTTTGGGGCACTTACTGTTACCTATTGTTCCCATAATATTATCTAATACTTTAACACAGAGGCAAAGATTTCCAACAGGAATTTAGTGCTTGCCAGGACCCCACACTGAAACACTTTGGAGATGCCTGCAGGGAAATTTTGCTTTGTGCTTTCTGGAAGTCACATCCTTCAACTGGAAACCTGCAAATCAAAGAGCTCCAATTTGTCAGATGCTTTTCAAAACCTTGTCACAAATAGTCAATACAATGACTGAATAAAGAAAAGGAAAAAATGTTATAGGGAATATTAGAGATCAGGAGAAATTAAGAACCTTCTCTATTTGCCTGTTACAAATTACTTTTTGTTGAGTACTGTTCTGCATTTCCATTGCAAATTGCAGTACCTCAAAATGATTTACCACTGAAAACAAATGTCACTCGCCTCACCTGTGAACACAGTGGTGAGGAGCACAGTGTTGCTTGCCTCACCTGTGAGCACAGAGCAAAACTGGGGAAAGACTTGGTTTCCTGGCCCCCAGCCCGGTGCTCGACCTGCGAAACCAAGCAGGTTCTTAGCTTTCTCTATTTGTGAAGATCAAAATTGGAATAATAATTTTAGAACCATCTCCTCCTTCCCAGCCTCTCCATATGACTGTAATTATCATCCTGCCCTGTCCCTAGGACAATTACAGTATTTACCAAAAGTAAAGTGTTTACATATAAAGTGTGTATTAAAATCAAGCAACCTTGGTTACTAAACCTGCCTTCCTGATTCGTGCTCTTTCTCCTCCTCTGCTCTATTGCCTGCTGGAGTTCTCGGGTCTGAATTCCTTCTGAAACCACTTAGTATTGATCAGGTGAAAGGATGCTACATATTAACTTAAATCTTTTCCAAATACCTTTGAAACTGTTGCTTCCTTGTACAACTATCTCCTCTGGAGCAGATGGGTTTTTCAATTTAATTCCAACACTTACATTTTTAGGACTTTCTGGTTTGCTATATGAGTTTTCTCACTCTGAAGGAAAGAAAAAAAAAACAGAATTAGAAGAGGATTTGTAAGTCTGTTAACGTGTCTACTCTGCTGAAGTGAAAATCATAGAGGTAAAAAGTAAATTTACAACCCATTTAGCACTTATTATATCAGTGCTTTTGTAAAAACACTATTTGCCTCATTTTGTCAAGCACTCCTGTAACCTTGATGCTCACAGAAAGATTATTGGTACAGACAGAAACTTCCTGATTAGATGGGTCAGCAGCAGCAAGGTACAGAATACTAATTGCAAATTTTCATCTGCATTGACAAGGCCTGATGACAGTGGAATTGCTTCCTTGGTGATATCAGCCACATACAGTACTATAAAAACATGTTATTTCACAAAAATTCATCAAAGATGAGGATAAGTGAATCACACGATATTGAGTTCTGCAGGTCCCAGAGAAATCTTGTCGTACCTCAGAGAGTCACTTTGTTTTGCCTACCTAAGTGGCAAATACTCAGGAGAGACTTCATATGAAAAACCAAACAGCTTAAACTCCCTGCCAGAAATGCAATAATTTGAACAGCCTGACCACAAGGAAGTACAAGGAGCTAGCAAACACTGCTTGAAATTCAGGTAGCTGAAAATACAGTTGGAAGCAGAGGCTCTGTTATCGCTCCCACCATTTCTGTCATATCAAAAATCAGATATATCTGAGTAAATCAACTTGACACTTCTGTAATCTCTGGTTAAATTTATATTTTAGGGTAGCAGGTAGAAATCCGTCATTACTTAAGTAGGAAAATGGCTAAATGGAGAAGCAAAAAAAGTAGTCATAATTTTAAAAAATTTATTACATTTAAGGAAGAAATAAGCTTGGTTGATCTTGTGAAATAATTTTACATTTTCAGATAAAGCCTTTCAGTTTCATAAAAACATTTATAATCTGCAGTTTGGCAGAACTGGAAGCTCGTGCTCTGCTGGATCTTCTGTAGGGGAGTGTTCTGCTTTGAAGTGCTACTCAGGCTAAGGAAGAAATAAAAAGAGTGAAGCAAGAGTTCAAGGGGGAAAAAAAGATTTGTACACCCTAATAACAATGAAAAAGAAGCTAAAAAGAAGTAATATTTGCAGACTAATATAAGAAGTTAAACATAGTCATAAAATAGTTATCTGTGGAAAAGTATGGGCGAAGGGATTTTCCAATTTTCTCTTGTGGGCAGTTAACTTTGCAAGTGTTGTGGGAAATCAATGCACATAGTTGTTGAGAGGTCCCTAATTAAAATGCAAATAGATCTATAGCAATTTTGTTAATGAGGTAAACAACTTTCTGTTATAATACAACTCTCTATCCACAAGACCTTTTAGCCAGCCCTTATTCACATTGGTTTGTCCATTGTCTGTTGGTTTGTCCATTCATAATTACCCAAAGAGCTACAAGCTAAAAAAAAAAATGCTATCTATGAGCTATTTCATAAAGAGGATACAAGTACCATAAGCAGGAAGATGATCTGGTCAGGTCCGTTGTTCTAGCAAACTCCATCGTCCTGAGTTTTAATAAATACTTCAGAATGTATTTTAGTGCCCAAATCATGATGTCAGACCAGAGCGACTTCATGCTCTCATGCTCCATAGTTTTTCATAAAATTAAATTCTCCCAATGGTGAACAGTGGTACATATCCATGATGAAATTCAGCGAGAACTTAACAGAAGGTATAAACAAAGAGCAATGCTGAATGCTAACAAGAAAAGCCAAAGACCCTAGGAAAAAACAAGCACCGTTTTATAAAGCAGAAGCTTTCTGCAGTAAGTATACAAAACTGGGGACTGAGCTAATATAGACTGGAGCTTGTGCAGAAAATCTAATGCTATATTCAGAGAATCACAGGATCATATGGGTGGGAAGGGACCTCCAGAGGTCTCTAGTCCAACCACCTGCTCAAAGCAGGTCTAGTCTGAGCAGGTTGCCCAGGACCTTGCCCAACTGAGTTTTGCATACCCAAAACCTCTCTAGGCAATATTATCTTTAGCTCAGTCATTCTTCCGTGAAATCACCCACCTGCTCCTGACTAATTACCAGTGTTTTGGTTACCAGTGAACAAAAAGGGTTTAATAAAAGCTCAAGGTTAGTCAGCAACAAGCATTTTTAAAACATCTTCCACTTGCAAGGGAATTTTAGACTTTATATGAATTATTTAACTGTTCTAATTTCTGTTCATTTTGTCATTTAGATTAAAACTACTGTAACATTTTACAGACTGGAAAAGAAGTACCAATTACTTAAGAAAATCACCTGTAAATGCATTTGACCTAGAAGGCACAGGATGACATCAATAAAAATTACACTTTAAATTGGAGCAACATTGAACAATCAGAAAACATGCCTAGCAGCGAGAGGCAGAAGATACACAATTAATTAGTATTGCTGTCACCTGAAAGTTGGAGGCAGTGCTTATATCAGGCAACAAAATATGTTAGATAATGAAGTTTGTTGGTCAGAGTTGCAGTAAAACATTTTAGAAGACATGACACTGACAAGTATAGTCTAATACTACACTGCACCATAATTATTGTAAAGAAGCAATCAGAATGGAAAAGGGCAGCACTTAAGTGAAAGAAAATAGCAACGCAAACCCTTTTTTCCTGAGAAAATGGAATAGCCTCTGACTTATATGACTGCAGAATCTCATCAAAGCTAATCTGTACTGAGAAAATATGGCAATTACATTTAGATGTTATGTTTCACTATGTACAAGTTATGCTCATGAAGTGCCAGTGCTGCAGAAATTTGAACTGTCTCCTGTGGGCCACTTCAAGGAACTGGGGCAGTGATCAGTTAATTTAGCTTGCTCCCCATTAAATTCTGGGATATGAATAGCTTATGAAGAAACATTTGAAATAGGCATTGAGAAATGCAGAATTAAATTTCAAACTGGGTGAAAAAGCAGCTCTTTTGGCTACCCTGAAAGCAATTATATTTTAATAACTTTCAAAATACCTAGAATTTATTCATACACTTGCTATACAGCTTGCAATAACCACAGACTTACCTGGCAGATTATTTAAATCAAATGTCAACACACGTGTTTACACACTCTAGGTATGTTCTCAGATCAGTGGCATATCTTCATGTCTGAGGACTGATAAGTTTGCTTAGGGCACAGATTTTACATATACTTGTGTAACTTTCAGAAGAACATCCAGATTTAATAGATGTGACTGCTTCCTTGCAGTACTTACCATACATTCCTCAGAATTGAAAACTTCATCTTATCAAGAATTTTGGCTCTTTATTTCTGAATATTTGAAAGATTTCTTTTTTTAAATTGACTGGTATATTGAATCTGTAGATCTTCAAGACCAAATATATTCTAACAGTTGTGGAAGTATGCATTCTTCCTTAAACTTCTAGATTAGTACACAGTGTTTCCCTACTAAAGGTGAAATTAATTTAATCAGCAGTTATAACCACCATAAGACAATGTATCAAATTCCTGTTAATGGAGACTATTTCCACAAAAACAATTTAAAAATTGTTCAAAATGGTGATGGAAAATGTTGTTGTTCTAAGTAAATTATGTAGTAACAAACTTAAATAATAATGCACTTAAAGCAGGCGATCAGCACTGAGCTCAAATGCATAATTTAGCCCAACAGAAGAATTCCCAGATGGCAGAATAGTATTTTCATGTTCATGTTGTAATGCTTATGTATTTTACTAGATAATTTCAAACAGAAGCTAAATAGACAGATGGCAAGGAGAGGAAAACATCCAAACAACTATAAATGTACATACAAAACAAAGGGGATTACTAAAAGAGAAAGAGCTGAAAAATACAATTAGCCATTTAATTATATTTCATTTTATAGTTATCTAAGTACTTTCCACTGGGAATGCAGTTCATCGTAACATTCATAGCTCATGACATTTGGCCAGGCAAATCAGCATGGGTTGCCATCGGAGAGAGCAGAGCTCTTCGCAGCCCCTGATGAGCGGTGGGTGGAGCGGGGAGGCTCGGAGGGGCCGGAGGCCTCCTGAGAAGCAGAGGCGATAGAACTGCTGGTGCCAGGAGAAGTGAAAGAGGGTCTGAAAAGATGTGCCACAAATTTAGCAGTGGGCAAGTGTAGTTGCACATGCGTTGGGAAAGAAGGGCGGGCCTTGCAGCAGGAGAAATTTTGTTCGGTTCACTGAGCTGAAAGAGTGGACGTGAAAGTACCTACCCCTTATAAACAACTTCCTTAAATTCACGTTGGCATCAACAGTCTGCTCCTTACTCACCTGAGGCCTTAAGCATGCAGAATCATAGAATATCACGCTTGACTTTAAGTCTCTGCTTAGTTCAGTTAAGTGTACATGTAAAGTCAAATGCATTACCAAAGGCTTCCTGAACTGCGGATTAAGATTCCACTGAATTGGGGAGGACAAAAGACAATACCAAGTTTACTGAGCGTTATCTGTTTTACAGTAGTATAACACAGCCATGGCCAAGCAGATTTTTCAGGTTTGGTCCTGGGCTTGGGAACGCCTGGTCTCTGCACTACGGCAAGGAGAGCAAGCATGAAGCACTGAGGGCCGAGGGCCAGAAAGGCTGGTAGATAGAAGTGAAGATGGCGGAAAGAAGAGATTCACTGCCAAACAGGCAGCTCATCTCTTTCTTGGCCTCAGAACCAGAATCATGCTATGGCCATCATTGTTATGATATAGCTTACCCATAGTAAACATACAAACTTAATGCCTGGGTTTGCAAGGTGCCAGCAGACCAAGGTTTGTCCTGGGATCATAGTTTCTGAACATGGCTGCTGAGGCTGTTGCTGTCCTCCTTCTCTTTTCCTTCTGCTAGCCCAGGCCAAGACTTTAGTCTCTGTGAAGAAGGTTGTAATCAATGGATGAGGCGTTAGACACTGAGACGACTTTGGGTGGAAACAGGGGATGGCCCGTGCCATGTGGCAGTGAAGAGCCGCAGTGCTGCGCTGCCGTGGCAGCTGAGGAAGGCTCCTCTGAGTACGCGCAGACTCATTGCACCTGCACCAGCCTCAGTCGTCTAAGGCCAGCTCTGGCTAAAAAGAAATGGAGTCCATCCCCTGCCTCTATCCCCTTCTCTTATCAATCTGTGTCATCTGCTGAATCTGTAAGTCTCTGGTTCCTCTACGAGCAGTTCAAAATTACAACACAACCTGACAAATCTCGATGAAGTTGTGATTTTTAGTGATAGCAAAAGCATTTAAATCCACTGTAAACAATAACAACAAACAAACAAAATATTGTGGAAGAGAACAGGCTAATATCTAACCACAAAAAAAGACTGAGAATGGGGATGTTTCATCTTTTTACTTCATGTGCTAATGAGGTAAGATGCAGGAAAAAAAAAATGCAGAAAGCGTTTGTTAGTTGACCTTATGCAATAAAGCATGAAGCGTTTATACCGTGCATCAGAAGGAGTGTGATGTAATGGAGGTTTCGTGGAAGATAATGAGTGATATATTTTGAAAGATTAGAAGAGCGCGGTGCCGTATCAGCGGTGCGGTGTCAGGCAGGCAGAGCACACCATTCACAACACAGCTCTGCAGCAGAAAGCCGGGCAAAGACTCCAGTCCAGCTTGCAGACAAATCTGCACCAGGTTTGAAAAATCACTCAGACCTGCCGAAGTAAAACCTTAACAAACACAACTGCCTTTTGAATCAAAGTCCGTAGGTTTGCAGTGAACAGGCTGATGAGGGGCACAGGCAAGGATGGCTTGTAGGCAGCTGGGTGCCTTGGGTA
Source organism: Cariama cristata (assembly GCF_000690535.1). Taxonomy (NCBI): domain Eukaryota; kingdom Metazoa; phylum Chordata; class Aves; order Cariamiformes; family Cariamidae; genus Cariama; species Cariama cristata. Next base: position 16,169 of record NW_009611249.1, read on the forward strand.
TTACCTTCGTTTCAGAGATGAGGAGAAAGCAGTGAGGATCAGCACCAGCCCTTTGGACAACAGACAACTCGGCAGAGAATGTCCTATCAAGATGAATATGGCTCATTCAAGAATTAACTCTCTACTCATCTTCTACCTCAGTTTTTTGCTGCTCATCCATTTAAAAAGTAAGATTTGCACTTTTTTTTATTGTTCTGACATGTCCTCTGGGTAGATGGCTAGACGTGCACTTCTAGCAGGAAGCTTGTGTTGTCAGAAGGCTTTAAAAATTTGATGGAGATGCCAAAAAGATTTGGTCCATGAAACCAAGTTGTGTGAACTCGTTGCATGATAGCTTTCCTGACCTTCATGCTTAAACTTTTATTTTTTTTAAATGAGGAATGAAAGTATTTTTAATACCTTGCTTCACATATTGGAAGTACAGCAATAACATGTTCTGTTAAAACTGTACCTATACTTTAAAATCTGCATTTTGATACCATTCATCCAGTAAATTTAAACCTATCTGATTAAAATCTAGACTAATTTATCCTTTACTAAAGCTATTCGTGTTATGTATTTTGGTAGCGCTCATTGCTTTGTTATATATGCTTTCTAAATTGCAACCTCTAGAGAAATCAGTTATTAAACAACTGTGATATATTTGGTGTTCTGAATATCTCCATTGTGAGGGAGTATAAAAGTCCAACTATTTTTATAGAGAAAATATTCTCGGCAAACTTCCACATAAACAGAAGTATGCAAAATACTGGAAGTCACAATGGGTTTCCTTGATAATTGTGTCAGATGGTTGAGAGTAAATACAAGCCAAGGAGGTTAAATGGCCTCAGCTGGTGAGGCTGATATATATATGTATAAAAAGCAGTAGCTCTTGAACATGTTTAAAATTAAGACAGGCAGGATGTGTGTCTGTCAGAGGAGGCTGTTTGATTTGTGTCTGTTGAATGTGAATCGCAATAAGACAAAGCTTTGAGCAGCTGCCATTAAACAAGAAGACTTGGCATAAGCGTACAGTGTTGTGTAATCTGGGTCACCTTCTGTTGCTGCATCACTCAAATTGTTACTTGGACAGTTAACAGCCCAACATAAATTAAAGACTGAAAAGCTAACAGATGCAGTTGGATCAACCAGCACTGACACCCCGCCCCCCCACTTAGATAGAGGAAAAAATACAAAATGTGGTACAAACATCATTTTATCCTAGTAGTTTTCTTCTTTGAGGGTGTACTGATGTGAATCAGGGAAGCCAAAGTGTGCTCTCTAAATTAACTCAGAACAGGACATACCCTGAAAAGAGTGAGGCTGGATTTTCCACTTGCAAAAAGCAATTTTTAAAGTCTGTATACTGTAGGATGAAAAACCAGAAAGTCTTTGAGACAAAGTCTGCTATCTAATTAAAAGAAAGTAACAGGAATTGTGTTAGTTAAGAAAATTTCGTTTATACATGAGGCAGGCAAATCAGAACAAAATGTAAAAGCTTTGGAAAGGGAATAAAAAGTGCTTATAAAATTAAAAAGGTCATGTTAAAAACATCATGCACAAAGAAAGCATTGCTAGAATGTAAACAAGAAAAAAGCCCCCCAAGGATCAGTTAAAAAAAAAAAAAAAAAGGTGCACACAAGTTTTGGCTTTGACCTTGGGTGTGCTCTGTTCAATGCAGGATGCCAAAGGAGGGAAAAGTAATTGTACGTCATTTTGTGCCTTTTCCTTAGCACGGTTGGCTGGGATGACATTTCAGATGTGGCGTGAGTTTTCTCCAGGTTATAGCCATATGACCAGTCTCAAGCAAGAGGCTTTTCAGTCTTGGAGGACTCTGCTTCTCAGGTAGATTTGTGGCTGTTGCAAATCGATGTGATACAAATCGATATATCAGGATGGAGCAGCTACAGCAGGAGCCATAATCAGGCTCAGAACCATATCTGCATCTATTGAGGAGGTGTATTTAATGATCTTCATAGGTATTTTCTCTCAAGAAAGTTTGTACGCTATTTGAAACTGCTAACAATATCTGTGTGAACAGATAAAACAGAAACAGAAGAATTGACTGCAATTGCTTCCTTACTTAAAAGTTAAAGCTGAGAAAGACCAAGATAGAAAAGCTGAGAATAAAACAGAGCAGAGATGATTGCTGATATTTACAAAAGTTATATCAGCCATTATATTTTTAAAATCAATTTTCTGGACTTGTCTTCCCTCAAAGAAATTCCAATATTCTAATATTAGGTCCTGCTTAAAGTCTTCTTTATAATTATTTATTCTAAAGAACTTGGGAAATAAATAGTATTTAGAAGCCAAAGCTTCCTAAAAACATCTGCACATAACTTTTTTTTCAGCTCATCCAGTTTCCTGAAGTGAACAGAGGTATGCATACATTGAGAAGTGTCCCACACTGACAATAGGTCTTTTAGTAACAATTGCAATGAAATTTAAGGATTTATCAGGAATGTCGCTACATGAAAACAAAATATTCTAATATAGCATAAAATGAATATGTTGAACTAAAGAAATAAAAAGGTGTTCAACATTATTAAAATAATTGTGTGCCCTCTTATTTGTAAAATAGCTCATGAGTACTTTGGAATATATTATGACACACTATTCTTTAATTCCTGTACAACACTGAGTGTTGAATAGATGGTAAACTTCTATTAAAATCTTCTGGCTGTGCATAAATCTTCTATAAAGCTGAAGACTAAGGTATTAAAGACTGTAGCCCTGTCACTTGCAGTTCCTCTTGAATCCCCAGGATAAGTAAAAACGGTATTTTACCTTTATTATCACTGGTAACAACACTTAACATCAAACTGTACAGAAACAGGGTTTTCAGCCTATAAATCACAGCCTTCCTACAAACAATATCTAATTTTTTTTTTCAATTGTATAAAATGCTTTTGGAAAGACCATTTGTAATTAATTTACTCTAGTAGAGCCCCAGCTGATAAACGATGCTTTCAGGTGCAACGGCTGTACAAATGCAAATATGGGTGCTCAGAAATACATGTAATTGATAAAAAAAGAGAACAGGTATAGTTTCATCCTGCAAAGTTAGGTTTCCAAAAAGATTGTGGGCTTAGTCTTTTCTTGGCACAGAAAAAAGGAGCCTATTGGAGAGCTGCTGATGCCTCCTTGTTTGTACATTGGCCTGCCTTAGGGCAGGAGCATCCATCAGGTTGCTCTGATGTTTGCTGCTGTTGTATCCCCGAGGTGAAGGGGTACTGCTGGTGAAGGTGTGGAGACTATACACTCACCCGGCATCAGGATTTCTCTGCTGGCAGGCAACGTTTACCCTAATTCACATTCTGTCTTCTTGACATCACCACAACTATGCCACAACACAGCGTGCCTGTGGAAAGGTGTGGGCAGATTGTTAGGATCTACCCCCAATTCATTTGTTATACGTCTCTTGGGGCTCTGCAAAAGACATTCCACAGGCTGTTTCCTTCCCATGCTGCCTTGCTGATGGAGCTATGAATCAACTAAAAGAAAACTGTACCTTCTTTTCTTAATTGTCCTATGCCTCTTTCTCTGTTGGAAATTTGTTTTGCTGACACTGTACATTTTATTAGGGCAAAATTAAATCGGATAAAATATACTCATTATCTTTCCACTACCAGTCATTACTTTGTATACCAAAGACTTTCTCCAGCCTATAGGTGCTCAAGTCTTATATACAGCAGTAAATATCTTTTTTACAATTCCTTGCATTTTTTTTTTTTTTATTTTTACAATCTCCAAAACACAGAACATGAAGATGTCAGACTACACAGAACCAATTATTTTTGCCTAGGGGCTCTCTATAAACAGAGAGAGTTTGAGGCTTTATCTAAAATTGCAATCATGTGAGTACATGAAGTAGTATTCCCCCATTCCCTTAATATGAAGTCAGTGGTACAGACCTATAACTTCATTTATGCCTTTTGTCCATAGTTATGAGTATTGTATGCAAGCCCTCAATACAAGCTGATTTTATATAGTGTTTTGTGAACATAACTTGTTTCCAGAAATTGTACCAAATGAACTACCCAAATGAACTACTTACAGAAAATTAATCTGGGGGGCATCCAGAGATTGTCAGCTCTGTATGAGGAGGGACCGTGAATCATTATGTACAATAGTTGTGAGGAAGCATGTCCCAAATCCAGAAAAACATTGATAACTAATTGCTGCCATATTATTGTCTAACAGGAATTGCCAGCATATGACTCCGGGCAGAGTGTTGCTTAAGAAACGGAGGAAGAGAAATTATGATAAATACAGGTATATTTAGGCATCGATTTTGGAAGTGATTCTGTCTACAGCCAAGTGCAAGTTCAGACTCTTATCTTAATCCGACATCCAACAACGTATCTTTTACAATGGACTATCTCTCACTAATGCAAAATTATCATCTTTTCCTTTTTGGCAAAATCTCAGTTAAAAATATATTAATTTCAAAACTGTTTTTCTCCATTTTAATGACTTCATGACCTTTCAGAGCTGAAAAAAATTACTATTTACTTCATAATAGTTTCCCTAAACATTCATAAATTATGAATGGACTTTAATTTGGGATTGCTGTTAATGTGAGCAAAATGTCCGAGCTTTACTTGCACCCCTTTTCCGCCCCTCAGAGATGTTGGCACTATGCAATTTTTCCCCATGGACAAGGTCTTTTTATTTCCTGCAACTATTCCCATTACTCACACAACTTCTAATTACTGCTTAATTACTGCGTTAGGACTAAAGCTCTACTTATAAAGATTTGTGGTTTTGCTCATACTGCTTATCCCTCCTGCACGCTCAGATGGTGCGAGTAGCTTTCCAGCAAAGTATTGTCAGGACGCACATTTGCTGAGTTCATAGCAGATTCAGCACTTCAGCAGATCCTCATTAGCCCATTGTGGAGCTCAGTGCCTGTCAGAGCTGCAATCAGCAACATCTGAGCACAGGCACCAGGAGCCCTGCAGCTTTCCCTCTGTCCTAGCTGTCATACATCACATCTATATCATGTAAAAAAAGGAAATATCTTTCAGATGTTTGCCATCATCTTAAGTGAGTTTAAAGCAACAGCTTCTTGATCCAATTGTAAGGGTGGTGTTTCCCCCCCCCCCCCCCCCTTTTTTATTTATATGTTTTATTATTGATAACATCGCTATCTCTGGAATCAAACAAAATCCTAAGAATGTAAAGTTGTAACCCTATAATTTTTAGACAAGGAAGTAACTTCTGCAAGATGGATCCATTTGCATAAGTGACATTAAGAACATCCAAACCACACCTATATTTCAGCCTTTTAATTCAAATTCTTACAAGGCATCCTTAAGGTGCTACACCTACCATTCCAATAGCAGAACAAGACTACCGGGTTACAGACAACCTCTCTGCTGTGTGCTTTGTAAATTGGGAACTGTCAACACCAAGAACCTCTGGAGGTTAAACATTTCCCCAAGTCCTGTATTAGTCACCCAGAAATTACAACGCAGGAAATCAGCATCTTTGAAAATTTAGCCCTCAAATGACATTGATTTTGGCAATACAGGATAAAACACTGAATGTTGTATTCACAGTCAAGGAACAGAAAGGGAATTCTGTAGCAAGGACACTGATCAATCTCTCTACGTAAGCATTTGTGACTAATGACCTATTAGGAAAGAGTCTGATGGGACAGAAAGGAGCTTGGGCAAAGGGTGTTTTATCACTCATGCTCAACCAGCAGCACAGACCTCACACTGATCCTGAAACACTGATATATTGTGCAGCATCAGTGATAGCGTACTGGAGAAACTGATGCTGGAATGCTAATGCTTGTCATACAAGCAGAGGCCCTAAACCTAATGTTTTAGTAGATACATAAACCTTTCAAAGGTATCTCCACCCAAAGTTTACATCTATATATGTATCTATCCACAGGTGGTTTTTCCCTGTGTTACTTTTGATGAATCTAGGACATGTAAGGAGTCCTGTCCCTGTGCTATATCTCTGTACGTTTTCCTCTCTGCAGGAAGAAACTCAGGAAAAAAATACCACTGTTTAGAGAACGCTCAAATCTTGATGGCCAAATTGAGTACTTCCCTGTTGAAAAGCTATATGGAAAGGCAAATATTTTGCTATTACATGTTGACAGGAAAATTACATGTAAGACATGGGAGAGTAATTAATCCACTATCCAGTACTGGCTATATTCAGTTTTGAGGGCTGCTGTGAGCAAGAGAGAGGCAATTAGGAAAATGCTGGAAAGCGACAGCAAAAATAAGAAGACATTTAGAAAGATGTGCCCTATGAGAAAGGGTCATGGGAAGAGAAGCCGGCGGGAGGGAGGACATGATTACGGTCTTACCTACACAAAAGAGAACGGCAATCAAGGAAGAAGATGAGATCAGTTGCTCCCTGTGACCTTTGGAAGGGCAAGCTCTGCAAAATAATAGATTCCACATGCAGCAGGAAGACTTGAGTGAACTTTCCCAACTGAAGGATAATTAAATCTCTATATCAGAACTTTTTAATGAACAGGTTAGATAAATATCTGCCAGAGATTGTCTATAGACTGCTGTTTCACATGGCATTACACGGATGAAGGGGTGTCAGCACCACCTTGGGGGTCATCTGTGAAGATCTCAGGTGATGGAGCCCCAGAGAAGCACAGGTCCCTACTTGCCCCAAGGGCTGTGATGGCACCAAGGCCCCAGGGCAGCCCAGGCACAGCTCCTGGGCTGGGCAAGCAGATGGCTCCCTTTCCTCTGACACCACGACTGGGGATTATCTGCTGTTCAAAACAAATGCAGCCCTGAACCCAACCCCATTTGTTGCATTAACAACAATTTTTCCCTAAATTTCAGTTAGAAAATAGTTCGCTCCCATTCTTTGAGACATCAAGTACCTGCTCTTAATTTTTTGGTACTCTAGGCTTTAAATAAGCTCTTTGACTATTGAAGGTGCTCTTTACAATGGGGATAGATAGTAGCCCCATGCTAGAGATCATGTAGTTTGATTTCCAGATTTTGGAGTCAAATCACTTATCTTTTTACTTGCAATTGGAGTATACTTGATATATTGACAGTACGATGCAAGAAAATATGAATGGATTATTAATAGTAAAATTTTCATGGTCAAAAAACCTGAAAAGGAATGGAAAATACGGATTGCCTGCTGAA
>NW_009611249.1:23329-106053 GCF_000690535.1 Cariama cristata
TACAGGCAGCTTCTTATTCTATATAAAAAGACAATGCAAGACTGGAACCTACTGCACCAAAACAAATATCAGGAAATTCCTAGGAAACTCTTTTAGGTGGCCTTTCTGGACATAGTACAATAAATTAACATTGTTCTAGGAGTCTTCAGTCTCATGCTTCATCTAAGACAAGTTTAACATTTTATTTTTATGGTAATAAAAATCACTTATTTATAAAATGTTAACGTTTACAAAAAATATGTGTATATATCGTACCAGCTACCAAGCAATAACAGGATATATTAGTCCATTTTCCTTAACTCCTGATATTCAGTGCATTCCCTCTAATAAATAAGTTGGAGAAATAGCAATCTAAGGGCCTTTGACCCTGCCTACAGGGGTTTGCAGCCAAAGACCTCTCAAGGATACTGCTACTTTGTTTTTTTTCTAATTCACATCTCAGTATTAAGAAAATCATTTAGACAATACCTCAATCTCTAGGCAACTTTAATTATTCCTTTTGCTCTTTGTGGTGGCCTCAAAAGGAAAAAAAGGTCCTGATACTTACATTTTCTAAGGGAAGTCTTTAAACCTAATTGACTCATCTAGAGTCACAGACAGTAGGCAGCAAGTAGATAAATGATACTTAATACTTTCTAGATTGCTATTATAGATTAATTTGTTGGTTTTAGACTGACGTGTTTCATCAGTTCTCACTGTACTTTTCTTCTTCCTCAGCCATTCACAGTGCCGTAATGTATAAAAGACTTCTCACACCAGCAAATAGCAAAAAAACCCACCACACCCACAACCCAACCCAGATAAACCTTTTTCCAATGAGATTCTTATGTTTACTTTATATTGATTATATTTTATTCACCCATAAAATGGGTCAACAGAAAATTGCTTCCATCTTTTGACAAATACTCCAATTGACAACGCTTCTCCGCGGGCGGCCTGACACGCGGTGACACGCACCACGCAGCTGCCACTGGAGCTCTAAAGGACTCCTCCAGGCTGAGCAAAACACGTTCCTCTCCAGGCATCAACAAAGCAAGGCTGCAGTTGCAACTTCAGGGTTAGGGCAGCTTCTGCCTGCCTGAAATCTTATCAGCGGGGACAGAAATCAAAATATTTCTAGGGCTAAATATTTCTGTGGGTAGAAAAGGGGCATGGGCTGCTAACCCGTTACATACGTCGTCCCTGCTCCAGCAACTAAGGATCAGGGCACTTGCCTGGTGCATCCTTCTGTGCTGGGGAGTGCTGTGCTTGAATAATTGTGGCCTGGGTGGATGCTCAGGGGAAGAAACTCCTTGCTTCTTTTTACTGCTCTTGCTTGCCTGCCCAAGGCTAAGCATACTGGAATCCTGTTCCCTTAACCTTTCCTTGAATAATGAGACAGACAAAGCATCCTTAATTGCATTAGTCAGGGAGTCTGCAGACAGGATGAATTCCTTCAAAGTGCCCTCAATCATAGTGACTGAGATCAAGATTGGGGGTAAACAAACTAACCTGTACCCCAACCTAAGTACTCAGCCACGGACACAATGGCCTGACATTTCCTTAGCTGACAGTTTCTGAGAGGTACCGCTATGTTCCTGTATTGTTGGACTACCAAAGGCTGACTGCCCTCTAAAGCAGTTAAGCCCACAGCTGCTCTAATTCACATTCAGACCTCCAGGGAACTATAGGAGTAGAAGAAAGGCAGCATACATTGGTCACACTCTTCCTTTGACAGTTCCTGTTCTCCCTCCTTGGGGTTTCTAACAGGGATGGTACAGAGCACTTCCTTAGCTCCGTGTTCCACAAGGAAGGCCCTAGCCCTGAATTTGAGCGTGACACATTTCTTCCTTTCTTTGAATGTGAGCTAGAGGACTTTGAAAACAACATAATTTGACAAGAAGCCAAAGCAAGGACTTAGAAAGATAGACAGTCATCAATCTGCAAGGATCCAAGCAACTGCAATTGAAGTTACCTTCACTGACGGATTACTCACAGCAGGGAATCTAAAACTCTCACTGTAATAATCTAGCCTTGAAAAGACATCTGTATACAGCAGTAGCTTCAGATGCATTTTACTAAGCTTTGTGGCAATTTGTGGGTACTTAAAAAGCAGCTGTGGTACTGCTCCTGCTATGGCTAACCATCCCTGAATCTGAACAGAGTCAAGTGTCCACACAGCTGAGAGAAGAGATCAGCCTGTGTTATCAGTGAAAAGTCTGCAGTCTAACTCACCACCCTCCTAATAGATGGAAAGAGAGCCCCTGAGTGTATGTCTGAACTAATACACGTCACCTTGCTGCTGCTTGGACATCAGCCACCTCTGGTGTAGAAATGGTGTAGCTGTGTTAGCACCGTGCCGAGAGGCAGAGCGTGTTAGGATCAGGCACTGCGCTGTGCTAATACAGCAAAATGGCACTTGGATTACAGCTGGCTCAAAGCACGCAAAAAGGAGTTCTGCCTGCACCCATCTACCTATACCTTGTTATTTATACAGGCGCCTTTCCAGGATCTCTGTTAAATGCAAGCAGGCAATGCTAAATACACCACAGCAGTCTGCTGGTGATCCCATTTTGGTGGTGTGGAAGAGTAAACTGGAGCTGAGAATTACAGAGTTCCAGAAGTGTTAATTATGGGCCACGAGAAATGCATTTCAATTGCAATGGCCAAGATATGGCCGCATAGTATGTAGTTCATCTTTGAGTCTGCTGACTCCAAGAGCTGCAAGAAGGACAAAAACACTGCTGATGTCTAACATAGTGTAAAGAAGTCCTGGCTGCACCTCCTCTTCCCCAGCAGTCCCTTACCTTCCTTTGATAGCCGCATGGACAAGGTACAGAGAGAAGGCACCAGTCTTGTAAGATAAGCAAACAGAGGCTGCGTAACAAAAGAAATACACAATGACAGTGAGAGAAGAAGCCAGAGAATGACACTGATATATCAGAGATTACATCAGAGCTATTGAGTGGGACATAAATATGTGAGGCCCTTGTAGGCTCTTCCTGTCCCTGTTCAATCTGAAAAGCAGAAGTTAAAAGAATGTTGAAAGTAAAGCTCCATTGATTCCTACCTTAAAATGTAGGAAAATACAAAAAACGTGTTTGTGGAAATGATAATCCAAGCCTCTTTGATCACTATCTGTATATGTGTTTGGAGCAGCATATATCCTGACAGCAGAATGCGAATAGGTGCCTCTACAATGCAACTGCAAAAAGGAAATACCTGGACAATGTTTTGTAGCACCCACCAATTCAGACTTTCTAGCTAAACCCAACCCTTTCTCTCACATTAAACACAGCTGACATTTGTAATTCTTTATTCACTACTAATGGTACTGAACATTTTCCAAGCCTCAGTCCATGTAAAAACGACCTCTGCTTGATATAACAAGAACTATTCATTTCATTTTCTCTTGAGTATGTCTTAAATGTCTGATTCAATTTAGTCTAACATCTACCCATTTTGGAGCTCATGGAAAAGCGTGAGACGAGTAAAGTGACTAAAATCAATTCCCATTTTCACATTCAAAAGACTGTTTCCAAAGAACACTGGGTTTCCTGAAGAACGAGTAGACAACTCGGAACTTCCACCACTGTCCATGGTAGTGAAGTGACAAGACAGAGGTGTTTGGAACAAAACTTTCATGGGATTAAACAGAGGAAGGAAGGTTTGACGCTGAACACCTCTGAAGACTCTGGATAAAAATCTTTCCAGCAGACTGACCTAATAATGTGACAAGTGATAGAAAGAAGCAAGAAAGGAAGAAGGTTCAGTTCTGCGCACACAGCAGAACAAAACCAGATCTACTTTTGCTACATCACTTCTAGTATAGCCTAAAAGCCATGAGTACTCCTTCAGATACTGCATTTTGTTTGGGGAAGTGCCCACCAGTTCATAGATTCATACAGGCACTTTCCGTTCCCGTAGATCTCTGTAAGCATTCTCACTGCCCAGGGACCGATGGAAATAGCTTACACTGGACCTGCTGCATCCCCAGCCATCATCTCTGAGCTGACAGTGGTTTTGCTGCAGTAAGATATACAAATGTTGTAGGTACTTCTGATATTCCACGAGCAGCACTCAGCAGAGTGGATTTCAGTTTTATTTATTCTGGTTTAACTTTGTAGGTCCACCTGTTTCAGTGAAGGTGCTGCTGTGCTATGTCCAACAAGGACCAGCATGGCTTTGCTTTATGCAACCAGGAAGTTTGTGGTTGTAATCAAGAGTGGTTTCTTTTCAAGTAGATGGAGAATGATGCCTTTTGAGATACTTGAGATGCATTAGAAGTAGGACTACATTCTTTAATCTTAATTAAAGAATTTGATTGGTTGGCAACAACGACCTCTTGCTCATTATATCCCAGCTCTTTTAAATTACACTTTGAGAGAACTGCATTCCTCATTACTACTAAAAGCAAATAGAGACTGTTATTACACTTTACAGGGATTTTTGTGTAACAGATAAGCAGCAATCAGAAGTGTGTTTGCATCCTGAATTGCATCATTTCTCCTTTGGGCTAGCATAGAAACATGTTGTTCTAGAGGAAACCCACACAATGACTTGCCAACACTTTTTAATTGTGCCTTAGTTTCAGACATGGTGTGTCAACTTTTCTACAGACAGGGCAACCCTTTCCTTACTTTTATTAACATAACTGCAAACATCCAGAGAGCTGAGAGACCAATTTTCCTGTCTTCTTTTAAACCTGTATATCTTTTATGCCATGGCTGTGAATCAGCCTGAAGAATTCTGGGTCTTCATGGGTGACTGCTTCTTTTCTGCAATCACCGATGAGCACCAACACTTCTATTAACCGCAGGCATGTGGTTACGCATGCTTACAGTAAACCCAGCTTTCTGAAAATAAGGAATTTTTATGAAATCATTATGGAATGTTCTGAGAAGTAGACATATCATAGGTAATAGGTGCTGAGTTTTCTGCTCTAGCTGATGCAGATTTGAGCAAGTGGGTTGGACTAAGTGATCTCTAGAAGTACCTTCCAACCCCATCTATTCCATGTGAACCATTTTCAGTTTAGCTGAGCCCATTACTACAGTGCTGGTAAAGCAGTCATTTCAGGGAGTATATCAGGAGTGCTGTCCAACCAATTCTGGAACATTTATTACCATTCAGTAATAAAAAGATCATTAGAGTTTGTGGGAAGTTGGTTAGTGACAGGAAAAATTGGGAAGTGGAAAGTATGAGGAAAAAAGACTGCAAAGTATTATTTCAGGCTCTATTTAAAAAGGGGGAGGGGGAAGAAAAATCAGTTACTGGCTTCATAAAAAAAAAAAAATCTAAAATGTCCACTATGTCACCACTCCAGTGCAGACTTTGTAACTATCTTGTCAGGACCTCCTGCAGAGTAGTAGGAATGTGGACATGGTCCTGAATAAGGCCCCATCCTCAGAAATGTATCCTGACATCAAGGCTGAAAACAGTCTTAACACAGGGGAAACTCCTATGTGTAGAACAGAGTTTGTAGAACATCTGTTAAAATGAATGTTCAGCTGCCACAGGAACACCTGGAAAATTTGTCACTTGCCTTTAAAACACTCTAATGTTTTTAAGATCTTGACCTCAATGAGAGGTCCAGTGATTCAGCCTTTCATACTGCAGTCATGCCCTATTCTAGCTATTACATGCCTCATTTCTGTTAATCTTCTCTAATTAGTTCTGCTTCTCAAGTGAAGTCTGGGAATCTAACATTTTTCTGCGCTAATAGTGAAGGCTTTGCTTTCATGTTCAAGGGCAGTCCAGCATTTAGTCTTGTAAAACTCATTTGTCCTCCTAGAACTTACACTTATATATTAAGTTTAGACATCAGTTTAGACTCGCTCAAAGAATTTTACAGACTTTAAAGTTATCGTGAAAAGAGTGATTGTGCTCAAAGTCGGCAGAGTCATGCAAGTATGGAGGAACAGGCTTCTTCGGGATTCTTTCTCTTCCTTGCAAATGTGCAGGGGTTTTTTTCATAAAGATACTTCCAGCTTTTTCCTCTTGAGGTGTATTGCACATTTTACAAAACATAAGCAGATTGAATCTCATAGCCTGCAAGTAGGCAGCATCTCAGTTTTACAGGTGAGAACGCTGAGCTGGAGAAGGGCAAGGTGAATACCTTGCTTGTGTGAGAGCGCTGTAAATACAATCCAGATGATCTCCCTATTCAAACCACTAAATTTAGATCTTGTGTTTCTCACTTCATATGGTATACACATATATGAATATATATATATTGGAGGGTGGGGACACACACACTTTTCCAGATTTTTGTTGAGCCTGAGAGATCCTTTTTTTAAAAGATAAAACGATTAAGCATTTATTCGTTCTTACAACAAATGTAGGCAGTCCTTGTATCTGTGATTTCCGTTGCTAGCTATAAGGATTTCCTTTTATATCATGTTTTATTTGATAACTCTTAGCCACCTTTTGTGAAGGGATCAATACATTCTTTGTAGTCACTAACTTGCCGTCCTATAGACTTTCCTTAGTGAGGACTGGTGAGATTCAGTGATTACTAGAGGCACATGATGGTTGAGGTGTGAACACTAATGAGAGGAGGCATCTGAGCCTCAGGCAAGAAACACACTCCTCTCCAGCTGATGCTCGATTCAAAATGGCAGACTATTTTCAGGTTAACAAACTTAACTGGGCAAGGGGGAAAAGTCAACCTTTAGCAATATATAACTTAGACTACAATTGGCTTAAACAGCTTGCTTAGAGCATTGCTGCTGCAGCTATGGATAAAATTTGCAGTTCATCTAAAAAAAGTCACCCAGGTTTGATGCTTTTAGATTTAATACTGTCATGAATTGCACATGGACATAATACAGGAATAGGATAACAATAGAATATCAAGCATTTCTATGGTTATTTTCAGTTATTTCATAGGCAACAAGTAAGAAAATCTGTTAACTATTCAACCTACTTCCTTAAAATAAAATAAATGATAATAAATGTGTAAATCCAATATATGCAAAATACTTAGCCTTTTCAGTTTCAAATAGTTAACACCTAATTCTTATATCTGAAAATACTACCACTGAAGCACTTGAGGAGTTTATAGTACATTATTTCCTGGAAACTATTTAGGAGTTAATTTTTCTTAAATGTCTTTGATGAGATTTATAAAGTCATTTAGAAGTCACTAACAGTGGAGTTCTTATTCTTCCAGAATCACAATGATATTGACTAATGTCCATCTAAACCCTCTAATATCCAATTATCCTGATGTTTAGAAACAGGACAGAAATAGCAAGAAAACCCTTCGTTCTCCCCACCTCTAAGGCTGAGGAGGAAAGCACAGCACACACATGCACAAAGAGCAAATTCACAGGCTCGCTGCAAAACCAGTGCTTAATTTTAAATCCTGAAAACTGCTCTGAAGGTGAGTAGCACCTCACTCTGCACGAGCCTTGAGTAGAGCAGAAGTGCTGCCATACAGAGCTTTGGTGCCAAAATTTAGCCCCATATGAGCTGTACATCTGTCCCATAATTGCTCTTGTAAGAGTGTGTCTCCTTTCCAAGAATATTTCAGAAAAAATATGCTGCAAGGCTGCATTAAGTATGCGTCTTAATTCTGCACTGACTTGGGAGCAGGGTACTCAGCACCTTGCAGTGCTGAACTCTGAACGCGATTAGATCACGCTCGAGACTGTTGCCACAATCACAGTGTGCCACAAGCAGAGGCCGTGGCTCATGACACTCAAGAAAGTATCTTGGAATTATATCAAAGTGGGGAACCTTTCCACCTTCCTGTAGGTGGGCAATGGAATATCTTTCCATGCTGAGGTATACTGTTTAGAAAGAGGAAGAAAAAAAAAAAATTCTGTTCTTTGACTTTCTCAAAATTGTGCTTACATTTCTGTTACAAATTGTGCTTAATTTGTGTTACAAATTAATTTGTAACAAAAATTAACATGCCAGAAGCTTAAATCAGAATGGCACCCTATTGATAGGGTATTAGGGACTGGAACATGGTCTAGAAGATAATATGGGATAAGAGATAGGGAGGAAAGGCATCCTTGCAAATTGCTATCTTAAGTCCTGCTTTAACTCCAAGTTGTCATCCAGACACATGCATAGTAACTTAAATATCTCCACTTTATTCTCTCTCTCACTCAGCGCATGGTGACAATGGTTTTATCTTTGAATTATTTTCTCTATGGAGCACTCTGAGTACTGACAGCTCTTTTAAAATTCACACTGTCACCCTTCTATATTTGCCTTGACACTGTCTTTACATTGTCTTGGCATTGTTCTGACAGTTATGAAAACTCAATCACTGCAGCAAACAGCCATGACAATGCAGAGAAGAAAAAGTGTTATGAAAATTGTTAAAGAACTGTGAAGAATTGCAGACTAGTGAAAACAAGATTTCGCTTTTTCAAAACCATATTCCTAGTGAGTTTTTAATAAAGACTGCTTTATAAAAACTTCAACCAAAGCTGGCAAAAGCCATCTCAAAGAAGTCAGTTGGCAGTTATGGATTCTGTACCTGAAATTCAGGTGTTCCTAAATAACAGTCTCTCTTACTGCCACGAGTTGAGGTCCTTTACGAGACACTTCAGCCCACCTCCCAGGGAGCGGGGCATGCTGGATTACTGTGAAATGCTGACTTCAGGAACTCTCCAGCTACACTTTCTCCTAAGCATGTCACTCAAACTGGGATCCCTTTTCGGGGCAGCCACAAAGGGAAGGTGGCAGAGGAGGAAGAATATTGCAACAGGTTAGCTGGAGCGTTACATCCCTTTGCTAATAACAACATAGAATTTCATTTTGTTGGTTCACAACTTAGAAGAGAGTAGTCTAGAAAGAAAGCATCTCTCCCTAGCAATCTAACAAATGCCAAGTACTGCGATAATTGGCAAAAAACCCAGCACAAGCATGGTAAATTTAGTAACTGTTAAGTGTTCCTCTGGTTGAATTAAATTTCTGAGCAACTTAACTGTGTTGGGATAGTAGGGGCAGAGAAGTTAAGCTTTGTGATTCAACATTTTGTTAAAATTACTACTGATTTGAGTAAGAATTCTGATCATCAGGAAACATGGCACGGGGGGGTGTTTTATTCTCAGAAATGAAATCCCTGCATATATACAGTTTTGATACTAATCCAAATTCTTGGTAGTTACAAGAATACCTAGATAATGCAAAAATTACTTTTTAAAAGTACTTTATATTATGTTTGCACGCATACAATCCCCATCTTACCTGAAAAGCATAATGGAAGCACGTCCATTGCAAAGCAGAAGGGAGCTCACCAGCACAGCAGACTACGTTGCTCTGTAGGTCCCTGCAGATCAGGCAAGCACTAGTTCTCCAGAAGGAGCACAGTTGTCCCTCTCCTGCTCCATTACCGCAGCTTGCTTTCTTCTCCCTAAGTGAATTAGGGAGGGAAGACAGCCTGAAGCTCAATCCCTTTGCTGCAGAGCCCCAGGCCCTTCTCAGAGACCCCAGGGAGTGCAGGGCTGGGCGCCAGACACTGAACCCACCTTCACACACAGACCCGCTTTTCACCAACATCTCCCACACTGCAGGGCTAGCCTGGCAGCAGATACCCAAATGCTCCAGAGCAATAAGAAACCTTACCCCATCCCCACTCCACCCTCATTAGCTCCCTAAGGAGCCAAGGGGCTGGAAGTGCTAAATTATAATCTGCTGATAGACCTGCACCTGGCTCTGCGTATCCACCCCAACAGCAATCTGACTCACATTGCTGAACTTTCTGCTTTCTGAGGTGTGATCCATGAATGCAATACATAAAACATACAGTAATTCCTGCATATATCTCTAGCACGTATATTTAAGATTGCAGGGTGAAGAAAATGTTAGTAAAAACTTCTTGTGACATCAGAATTTAATTTGTTGATGACAAGAATGAGTCAACACATCTAATAATGAACATATGATGCTAAGAGTAAATGGAGCATGCACATACACAAACTGATGCTCATCTAGTTAATTTTGTGGCTAATTTTGTATGTTCAGTCATCATGATTAAAGCACAGGTAAGGCAAAAACAGAACAGAGGCAAAATTAGCCTAAAGAATTACTAGCAGAAACAATATGATTCCATTATCCAGAGAGAAAATTAAGCTTTAAGTGCATCTGCCTGAGATCACTTGATGAAGCATGGGCTGGATCCAAATAGGAAAAATGGCATAAAGGAGGGGCCTTAACATAAGTGCAACCACTTTTGAACTATACGCTATAATCCATAGTCTAAATGCTGTATTGGATAGTGATACTCCAACTGCCCTGGCAAGCTAAATGACAAACATTTTAGCCTTTCCTTCCTACACTGTTATGCCTACAAGCTCCCTTGATTATTAATGGAATAATATTTGTTACAGTAGGCTACCACAGTCAAATCAATACCAAAGTGTCTTGAAAAGACACTACAGCTGAACCTCTAATTAAGATATTTTGTTCCTTTTAAATGAGACACTGTTTGAGGAATACAGTAACAGTGCCTTGTTCTGTTCAAGGCTATCTATAATTGATAATCCCAACGATCAAAGGAAATGTGATCCTAAGAGAAAATTGTTTTTGAGAATCCCCAGGTATTAAGTACTGAGAAATACTTCCCAACCCATTCTGCAGTCTTTCAGCACAGTATGTTGTATGAAGCCCTTTGGGATCATAAAACAAGCCCCATCATAGAACTCTCTGCAAAAAATGCTCCCAGCGAGATAGTCACTAGATATTTATCACATACTCATTATTGCCATCAACTCTTACTTAATTTTTTCCAGGCCAGACTTTTACTGTTACACAGATCTCACATTTATGTAGCATAATTTCATAGAAAACAGGGGCAGGATACTGCCCCATAATATACTCTGTACTGGTAAGTCTGGACTGGTATCATTGTGAGGAAGGTCTTTTACCCCCAAATAGGGTGTTCTTTCTGGTTTTTCATCATTATGTGACACCAAAGTTTCTTCAGGTAGAGAAAGCTTCTCAATGTCAAGCTGTGGAGACTTTAGTTCTTTCCTCCTGCTTGCTAACCTTACCTTCCACTGCCCAGCCACTACACCACCACCATCTTGAGCTCTCCCTGTGCCTTAAACTGTATCTTAAGAGCAGATTAGTGTGGCATAAAACTCCACTGTCGCTGCAACAGGGGTAGCTAAAGCTTATATCTAGGGGAACAGCAGGCCAGAGCATCTTTATTGTCCTCCAGATCGTTTTGTGGAGTGTGAGCACTTCAACACAGCTCCAGAGGCATCTGTGTTACCCTGTTGAGCTGGTGCCACTCATGACCTTGTGTCCTGGGGCTACAATTACTGCGGGCTCACTTACCAACCACACAAAGTTACTGTAACTTCCCATTGCTGCCCTGTAAATACAAGTCTGCTTTGGATTAGGCCTCAAAGGAAGAAAAGAAGAATGCGTGGAAAAAATCTAAGGCAGAAAAGTGAGCACTAGGAAAGAAAGGAGAGACAAGGAGTCCGATCTACCTCTTAAATAAACAGAGGGAATAAGGGAGAATATTACCAGGGAAATAAAATAATAATAAAAACCTCCAAGAAATGACACCACTATACTGATTGCTACTGGATAGTATTAATTTATTCATGGTTTTAGATTTTGTATAATTTTACTGGCAAAAATCTTACTGATGTAACTTCGATGCAGGCTTGCTGGATATGTCTTCATTTATAGCAGATACTTAATTCCGTAGTGGCAGATGGTTTTATTATAAAACACATCACCACATTAGGCTTATAGATACAATTTGACTTTTAGTGATATTCCTCTAATACGAGAGGCTTATTACTTAGCATGATCCCCAAGGAAGACTCCTGGGCATACCCTGATGCTGGTGAATATTCTGGTTTTGCTTTACTTCTACAATTGAAGCATCTTACAAAGGTTTCAGAGAAAGGCATCCCTAGTTATAGAGTGGGTTTTCAGTACCTGCTCTTGCTCTTCCTTTGGGTCAGTCACTCCTCCTCAAAGTACACACACACACACTGGAGACTGCGATCAGTGCTGCGAGACCAAGAGATTCCCTGTGAGATCTGTGACTCTGCATGGCTCATTCTAGTACAGTTGGTGTAATTCCCCTGAGCTATAGGATGCTTGCACAATGCTTTCAGCATGGAAAGGACTTTGAAAGCACTAACACTTCAGTGTGACACTTAAAAAAAAAAACCCAACAAGCAAAAACACCATATCCTTCTTCTCTATGTGTGGTACATGTAGGTTTGCAGCTTGAGATTTTCTTACCTTAAGCTAAGAAAACCGGTTCAATCTGAAAGGCACAGCCAGGGAGCGGCAAGTGTGGGCTGCTGTGCAAGGGAAGGGAAGCTGGGAGGTGAGGATGACGGCAGAGCAGTCAGGGCAGCGGCTGTACCTTGAAGAGATCTGACCTACTGGACCTGAGCAAGGCAGGCAGAGCAGATGACGGCAGCTGGGCTTAGCCAGGCACTCCAGTGATGGCCAGACAAGTCTATAGTGATGCTGCAGTCAATAAGGCTGGATCAGGAACCGTTCTGGGGCACAGTAACCAGGGTCAAGCTATGGTCCAGTGATCACCAGGCAGGTCCATAGTGAGGTCGAGCCCAGGTCAGGGTCTGGGACTGGATCAGTGGAGTACATGGCCAGGCAGATACCAAAGGTGAGAGCCTGACCTTAAAAGTAGGTTCCAAGCAAAGGAGGGGCAGGTCTCTGCTGAGGCTTCCTAAAGCCATGGAGCTGTGCTATCAGTGTCAGCCCTGAGCTCTGGCAGTCAGATTCCCAGGAGAGGGGACATGCTCTGGGCCTGACAGGCAACAAGTTCAATAAAGTCCTGTACTTGAGTTGTGGGCAACCATGAAAAAAAAACAAGATGAGCTTGTGATCCATGGCCTCAGGTGAACTTTGAGATAAAAGGCCAGTCTGACATCCTGCTTTTCTGTGAGGAAAGGCTCCTGATACCTTGAGTAAGAACAGAGACTTTAGCAGCGTAAAGGCATAAGCTGCCCTAGAAACAACTTTGGCTATGGCTGTACTGCTAAATGATCTGGCACTTCTAGGGATGATTCACATTACTGAACTGAGTATTTGTTAAAGTTTCCAAAAATCAGGCATAAAAAAGGGTTTGTGAATAAATTATAGCTCAAAGGGGTTTTTTTTGTTATGTAGGAGACAAGGAAGGAAAACTGTCACCTCAGTAGAGCGTCTGGACTTGTGTGACACATATAGCCTCGAACCCTCTGAAAAAGTCATCAGGTGACTCAGTCAGCCAGACAAGCACTATGACATAAAAAATATGCCAGGGCTGATGAGAGCAGGAGGTCTACAAGCCCTGTCTGGCCTGGCAGCATCACAAGCTCAGTGCACTTCATGGTGATCGCCACTACACAGACCAGTCATCCTGTTCCGCTGCGAAGTGAAAGGCAGCCAAATGAGCTGCATAAATAACCATGTGATAGAGTCAGCTGCTTATCTGAACAGAACAGTAAATGTTAAACACAGAACTTGCTTTGTAGGTACCAGTAGAGTAAGAATTCTGATTTTCCTAGCAACTTCCAAAAATTCATTAATACCTCTCATAGAAATAGTTTCTGTTGTCCCACAAACTTAGTTCAATCCAAGTTCTCGTATGACAGAGAAGACAATGTGACATGCAGCTGCTGTTCTCTTGGCTTTTATTTAACTTTAATGCTTTCATTTGGTTGCACTGCATTACCTGCTGTCAGGTGCAATCAAGTTCTGGGGTGTCATCAAGCCAGGGCTTGGCTAGTCCTCCCTGGGGTTGTAGTATGGACAAGGAGAGGGTGGTGGCTCTTAGGGAAAGGCAGAGCTGGTAGAACAGGTTATGTAGCGTGTTGAGGGTGAACACTGAGTTTTGTCATCCATCAGCAAACAGTTCTTGAAATCGGGGAGAGGAAACCATGGTGCTCTGTGGACTAAGGTCATTAATTTTGTATCATGTAGCTTAGTCTTATTAGGACCTGCTTCTGAGCTTAGTCTGGAAATAGAATGTTGTAAAACCATGAAACAAATTCATTTGTCCTCTGTTACAAGTCAGTAGATTTTTTAGGATGCTACAATACAGTCTGCAGGTCAGGAAAGCTACCACAGACATTTTGCCAAAGCCATCACCATGGTGGATCTTCACTGTTACATGAAACTAGTGTGCAAAAGACTAGTCCTCTGCAAAAGGTCACGTTACAGCATCCTTCTATTGGGCCTGTGACTGATTTTTATCTGTATAAGTTCAGTGAAGGAAACTTGTGCATATCACGATCACATCATTGTTCTTCATCAATCTCAACGTTATGACCTTGGCCCTGTTGGTAGCTGCTCTCAGCACAGGAGCTCAGCAGGAGAGCAGACAGAAACTCTGGTTGCGCCAGTTCCCCCTCTTAGACCCTAGTCTGCCCCAAAATAAAGGAGCTGTGACTTTTCCCAAGCAGTCTCTAAATGCCAATCGGTAATTAGGTCGCGCAGAGCTAATTGTAGGTGATTTCTATTGAAAATAATTTAGTAAATAATAGAAAGGGCTAGAATGTGAACTCCTCTACAAAGTTCACACTGGAAAAGAATGACCTTGCTTTCTCCGTACTCACTGTGCATTGGAGCCACACTGAAGCTTTCTTCTGAGTCCTGGGTTTAAATCACAGTGCACTATATTTCCAGGAATGTAATGCTGATCTGCCACAGAGCTGATTACTTTTTTAAAGTCTGGGGAGACAGGAGAAGGAGTATCATGATTCTGGTATGAGAGTACTGTTACACAGTATGAAACTGAAATTGTGTGAGAAAAGGACTGTGCATTCATCAAGCCTGGAGGGACAGCATGTGCTCCAGTGGCTATGGGTACCAGTGTGTGCCTAGTCTAAAGTTGGAGCTGATCTTGCCATTCTGCTGCATCTTATTGGCTTCAGCAACATTTAGTTCTCAGCTGCGTTGCTAAGAACCTACTGGAGGCAATCTCAACACCTGCACACATCAGTACACAGCTTTGCACCTAGAAACTTTAAAACATTCATTTCCTTACAGACTTCAAAGCAGACCATAGTAAGCCAGCTGGGAAAAGGAACAGATCTATTAAAACCCTTATGAGTTTTGTCATGGTTTTTGCCCCTGTTCTAGTATGTTAAAGAACATCATTTTCTGAATGTGCATTTTGTTGCTAGAGATTTGGCTGTGCGGAAGGGATATGGTGCATCGGATATGATGTGCCTTGATGGAATCTTCTGGTTATCTGAATGCCATAAAAACAAGTGCTTATGGAGACTGTGTGGAATTGGGAGTCACCAAAACCTGGCTGTGAACATGTGGCTGTGTGACACACCTTACAACAACGTTTTCCCTATTATTTACTAATGAGAATATTTCACCGATGAGCATATACATATTTTCTTGAAGCCAAAATTTAAGCATGTCTTACAGGGGGGAAAATCTAATTTTCTGAAGTCTGTGACTTGCAAAGTGGAAGTGAAAATATCCCTCACCAGAAGAGAAATTCTTGCCCCATGTTACAGGTTGGTGTGATGAATTTATAACAATCAGGGCTTTAAGCCTATCCAATTTTGACCCACAGAAAGAAGTCACACCTGGGCCAGTGTTACAGACATTTTAGGCTGTGATTTAAAATCACAGCACCTTTACTACTGTATATCAAAATCACTGCTGCATGCTGTGTCATATTAAGAAAAGGAAAGAGGTAATGAAGTGGAGGACAGAACCACAGATAAAGGAAGCTGAAGAGGATGCCTTCTAACGGCTTTCAAAAGCAAGCAACATATGGACACACAATTTTGACCTGAAGTCAATTTTGTACTAAATTTTTAGCCCCTGTACTCTAAGGTCAGTAGATCAAAGATTTAGCAGTAATTGGCAGCATTTCTGACTGCTTTATCTTTCCCATGTTAGTATTTGAGCACCGTGGTAGCACGGCTGCTTGCATGTTCTGACCTAAATGAAATCTTAGTGCCACAAGTCAGCAGTAGGTCGTCTGTGTGAGGGGCAGCGTCCCCCAGCTCAGCCAAGCCCCCAGCTCCTTACTGAGGGTGAATTCAGCAGAAAAATCTGTCTTACATGACGGCAAAGTGCCATAACTCTTTCCAGACTCTAGAGAAGCTGTGAGACCTCGTGTCTCTCAAGGTGAGATTTGGCCTCTTCGAGAGGCAACAGCTCCTTTGCTCCCTGTTTTCCACTATTTGGAATTCAAACAGAACCAGGAGCAACTGGATTTCACCCAAACTCACAAACTGACAGTTTTATGCTGTGTTACTCCCTCTGTGTTCCTGAAAATCCCCCCATTGATGCAGAGTAGAAGTGAGATCATCCTTTGGTCTTTCTGCAACCCTTTTTGGCTCTGGCACCACTTGCCTCAATATTTTGCTATGCATCTGCTTCCTCCTTAGCATAGATGTGAATACAGGTGGTATCTTTCCAATTGCAAGCATTGCTTTCATTTTTCCACTTCCCCAGCACTACTTGCACCTCTCGCACCCCTCAGTGGGTTCCAATATCAAGTTTGGAAATGCCAGATTATGCTTCCATTAATTTAAAAGACTTGATGCTGCCATGTTTGTACCTCTTGGGAGCAAGACAGGAGCAACACCTTTCACAAAATTATTACAAATCCACTCATCCAAACAAGTTCGTCGAGGTGTGCTGAGAAACCTCACTAAGTGCAAGCAATACAGGATAACATTTTAAAATATAAGATATAATTCACACCCCTAACTAAACCACCTAGATTTTCTTTCTTTATTTCTGCAAAATCTTTCATCTCATGGGAAAGATCTTTACACACATGGCTCTCTATCCTGAGTTATATGCCGGGGATGTCCCCAGCTTTAATGAAGCCCTAAGAGCAGTACAGGCAGGAAAGGTATTGGTTGAATCCTTGGGACAAAGATATTTAACCTGCAGAATCACCAAATCTTTCCTATAAGCAATCAAGTTTATTACCTAAATAAAATTGTTACAGATTTTGAGCACAATTGACTTTTCATGTTCTTTGCCTCTGAATAGCCAATAGAAAGGCAAGCTCGAAGCTGGCCCCCAGGTTCCCAGCACCGTGCATAGCAGTCATTGCTCACCTGTTTATTTATCTTCTGTGTCTCTGTGTGGAGGAAACCTGTTCTGTAGTATTAGGAATAAATTCTGCTGTATGAATTCAACTAAAAGGAAATTTCATCACTTCTAAAGGGAGAAGGAACTCCTCGTTACATTCACGTCTTTTCTGCGGACTTAGAAGACAAGAATGTGGAGACATATCGTGAAACTATTAAAGAGGAAAATTATATTCAGATAGATTGTATACAGTAGCGAGAATTGCACAGCAGAAATCAGTTCAGTTTCTGTATCAGTGTCTGCACCATTTACTGCAATGGATATCAGCCACCTTCTGGGCCTGATCAGCCACCATCGTGCATCTTACACAAAAGAAAATATCTGTGCGTAGTGAAAACACGATGACCACTGTGCACTATTGCCTTCAACTGCAGTGCTGTAGTGCTAAACGTAAAGGTAAAGAAGCAGTGGATAAACTCTTTTATTCACATGAGAAACCTGTCTGTTTGCATTGCTAGTAGCACCATGCCTTGATGTCCAATTGAAACAAAAATCCTCCAAATTCAATCTGTAGGAGTCCTGTCGAGCTCCTGGGCCTGATTCTCCTCCTGTTCCCAGCACAGACAGTAGGGTATGGTGCAAAATAAAGCAAGATCCAACAAATATTTACTTTTAGAAGTAAAGAAGGCATTTACTTAATTTTCAAGACACTTGTTCTATTTGTCCACTGCTGACAAGACAACTCACAAGCTAATGAGCTGCACCCACTCCCCCCTTTTCTCTAGCACCTGTGCACTGGCCGGAAAAGCAGCCGCATGTGCGTGCACGCCAGGCAAGTGCCTTTGAAATAGCATACCTCACCCCAGCGTGATAAAACAGTCGTTGCAGGCTGCTTGGTAGGAAAGGCTGTCAAATTGTTGCTGTCTTTAGTGTCATCAGTCAGTGCTGCTGTAAGGACTGCTGCTGGAGGGCTCACGGGGTCAGGAAGTCTGGGGTGGCACAAAGGTAAAAAGACGGCGAAGGAAAATGACAGCCAACAGTAACGGCCTGCAGTCTTGGGGAGCAGCACCAAATTAGTGTGAGCTTGCGGGAATGTTTGGAGAGTAGTGAAACGGAGACATTGATTTAATAACCAGTTCTGTAATTTGAATCACAGATGGCTCTCATCTGAAAGTGTTTTCTAAACAATGTTTTAAAATTTTGATGCTATTCAGTTGTTACTCTTACACTAATATACAGTACTTCTGCTTCAGAAAATAAGTTGTTAATTTACTTTCCTTGTTTTTGCTGATACAAATGTACTTGAAAACAAAACTGGCTTTCTTGATAGAAATGGAATATTTGTGTAACCGCCTTTTTTCTTTTCTGCCTGTGCGCAGTGGTGGTTACTATGGTAATAATTGTGATTCAAGATTTAAATCCTGAAAGTGGTTTCTATAACAACACGCTAGGATGTTTTGGACACACAATTGAAGTTAAAGAGTCAGGATTAACCCTTGAGGACCACAGTATTTGTAGACACAAAGACAAGTGCTTGCTTATTTGGCAAAAGTTTGTTCATACCTTCCCAAAGTATGCTTTTTCGTTGAGCAGACTGAGTACTAACTTCAGCCGTGGATAGAGCAGGTCAGGTCCTTCCCTCAAGAGGTGAAGCTTGCAAGGGAGAAATGGCACCACAGTAACTACAAGCTGCTCATTACATTAAATAAATAAGATGGTATACAAATGTATTGGGAGATGGGAAGGGGAGGGGTAAAATAGCGTTAATGCAACATTTAGGGAGTTACCCTTACCTGGCTCTCTCTTATCCAGAATGGCATGGTTTCGTGTCCTTTTCTTCCCCGTCTGCCAAATGCTGATCCATGAATGGCGTCTCTGCCTTTCAGTCCACGGTGGAGGTATCTGATCCCAATCTCTGTCACTGTTGATTATGCAGCTGTGCTCATCTCTTCCCTAGTTCTTCAAGATACATAAGGATTGAGTATATATATGCACACCCACAACTTTCTAAGGCTGTCTTTGCAAGGAAGTTATTGTCATAGTGATGAACTGTATTTTCTATGTCATGGTACGCTGCAGATAAATGGAGATCTGCTTAGCGCTCTTCAATGCAGCACTAAATGCCTTGGGTGATATTTTAATATTTCCAGTTAAATGCTAATTATTTCAAGGTCTCATTAAAGTCACAGAACTTGATGGCGGGGGGAGTGAAACTCAATGATCTGTAAGGTCCCTTCCAACCCAAACCATTCTATGATTCTATGATATTTCAGTGTCACAGATTGTTAACACTTGTGTTAAAATCCCAGAGGTAAGTTTTAAACAAGAAATGAACACAAGCGTTGAAGATTCTCATTTCTAACCCCAGACACTGGGCTATCTAAATCCTTGCTACCGTCACGTTATCCCATGGCTTCTTTAGTGAGCTTATTTGATCATAAGGTAAGCCTTTGGCTGTGAAGAATTGCTGTATGCTGGTTTTGATTCAACTGAAGAGAGATTGAAGTAATAGCACTAAAAGCAGCAATGGTTGCTTCATTTATCCCAATGAAATTTTAGCTTTCTAATAACTGACTACAACCAAGATGTCAATGACATAAGGTATTTTAGCAAATTAAAAACAACAAAAAAACCCCACCCAACACACTTTTTTGTTTGGGTTTTTTTTTTGGTTTTAGGTTTTTTTGGGTTTTTTAAAATAAAAAACAAACCAACAAATTATTTTTGCTATTGTAATTCAATAATTTTTTCCTTAGGAGTATTTATAAAGTTTCATTTTTCAACTCATAGACTGTCATATTGGGTTTTTGCTATCTGTTTCTTTCCAAAATGTGTAAGTTAACAAAAAGTCAGATTTTGCTGTGAACTACTTTATCTGCATTAGCTGGTGTAGCTTCCTAGTTTTAATTCAAATGTGTGAAGTAATAACTCTTTGTTAACAAAAAAAAAAAAAAGGAAAAGAAAGAACTCCTCCTCAAAGCACAGTAAACTCATCAATGTTGATGATTATATGGGTATCAAGAAGTTCTCTATCTTCTCATAGATTCTTTTTTTTTTTTCCCTAGAAAACAGACTGTCTCTGTTAAGAAGGTCAGAAAATCTCTGC
Organism: Cariama cristata; assembly: GCF_000690535.1. Taxonomy (NCBI): domain Eukaryota; kingdom Metazoa; phylum Chordata; class Aves; order Cariamiformes; family Cariamidae; genus Cariama; species Cariama cristata. The sequence continues at coordinate 43,437 of NW_009611249.1, forward strand.
AGCGTATGTAAAAGACTCCAAAGCTGTTAGTGTTGAGAAAGCTTCTGTGAAGCTGAGAGTCCTCCTTCAGGGGAAGAAGGCACATTTGAAGAGTAGCATTGCAAATTACAAGCAGCCTGCAGGCATAATGAGATGATTAGCGAAGTGCAGGCATGACCACAGTCAAGTGAACTCCAGTTCATAACAACATGATGAGCAGTGATTGAAATTTGATTTTAAATTCTGCTGCTGATTATGATATTTCACCAACTTGTAGGAAGAGTCGTGTCCTGAAAGAAAAAGTCTTTGTTGAAAGACATTTCTGACACAAATAACCCAACACAGTTTGCTAGGTTTTGTTCATGGGCTTTGAATGGCTGAGATTGCTAATCGGATTCTCAGAATTGGGGATCACAAATTCGCTTCACTTTTGATTTTATCAACTTAAGAGAGCAGAATATTTTGAAAAGCACACATGAACTGTTTAGGTCTCCAATTCAAACAAGATCTAGAAAAAAACACCTTCAAATTGTCAGGAAAGTTATACAGATGAGCTCTTCAAAATTACATGCTTTACTGAGGAACACTAGTTTCCTTGTCAGGAGTCAGAAGATCTGTGCCAAATTGCTTTGGCCCTTTCAAACCTCCTGCCCTGTTATGTTAACTTTCCCACTACTTTAATTTTGCCCTCCTATGCTCATTGTCATGCATTTCCAACGTCCCAATAATTGTTTTGTATCACTACAGTGGCTTCTGATCACTAAGGAGAAGCCTTCGCCAGTCGAAATCATGCATTTTCAGTCCTGATCAGCTATATTAGCTCAATTGTTCATACACTAACAAGATCACTTCAATGAATTTAAATAAGTTTATCCAAGAGGAAACAAAATGCTGTCTTTTTCTTGGTATTTCTTACATTTAACAGTTTGTGCCAGTTCTTGTAAAAGACGCAGGTATTGAGATGTTCCTGGTAGTACTGACGACTTGCCAGTAGATGGCAAGCTTTACTGCGAAGGATTTTACTGCCAGCTGCCTGATCTGCATCAAGAGGATTTAACCATGGGGTAAAATGCTTGGCAATAATTCCTCCCGTAATTAGATTAATATACCAACGTTTATAAAGAGACTGATAATTACCTCAAGTGTCAGTCAGTGTAAATCCAAAGCGATCAGCATTTTGTTTCCATTTTTCTAATGTTACATACAAGTTTTAAGACTCTTGTCAGAACAAGTCACTGCTGAAGTGACCTTAATTGCTTCAGAATGAAAACGACTCCTCTGCCTATCTGAGCTAGAACATGAGGCCTTTTCAGGTTAGCCCTCTGCAACCTTACCAAAAATCAAGCTCCCCAAAACACTGAAACATTTCCGTCACTTAGAGCTCTTTCTGCAAATGTGGTAGAGAATATTCTTTATCCATCAGCTCAAACTGAGCCAGCCTTTGCATCAGACATCATCATACTCTGCCACATCGCATCGCAGGGCACGGGGGAGTTCAGCTTCCACATGCTATGAGCTTCTTCCTCTCTCACTTCCACATAGCTCTCAGTAGCTCAATAGGTTCCCAAATCCATCCTTCCAACATCATTCCAGAGGAGCAGGGAAACTGAGTTTCCGTGAGGTTGGAAGGGAGATAGTGTAAATAACTTCTCTCAAATAGGTGGGAAATGGTGCTCTAACTAGCAGTCCAGGATCAAAGGATTTTCTGAAGTACTCGCGTCATTTAGGAACATGATTTTTCTCAAAAAAATCATGGCAATATCCTGGTGAACTGCCTGTCATTTGATAACCACAGTGTGAGAATTGCATACCCTTTGATGATCACCTTTTTGAGATGCAGTTTTGCTGCTGGGGCAAAACTATTGTATAACAACCCCTAAGAAAAAAAATCTTGGTCCTAGCCTTTAAATCACAAGTAAGCTAAAACTCAGCAGTGATTACATCTCTGCTAAGACCTTCAGAACCCTTGTGTTCCTCAAGAACTATACAAATAATAAAAACATGGCACAGCACATTAGAATGAAGATGAAACTCAGAAAACTTTATTGCTTCACTGTAAACTTGTAGTACAATTCAGACAAAAGCATCCTCTAGGGAGTATTGGATTTATTGAATTGCCTGTTAGCAATTTCTGCATAAGAAATTTGTTTTATAAAAGCCAGAGGAGTTGAAATTAAGACACTAGTTTAAAAAAATCCAGGAAAGGTTTTCCGTTTCATATTTTTCCCATTGTGGTGTCACCTTGGAAACAAATTGGTTGCCTTCACTACAGACTGGGCTTTTAGGCCTGTCTTTCCTCTTCTTTCATTTTCCGTCCACTATCACTGCCTTGGAGAGCTATGAAGCTTTTTAACCAGTGCTCAAAACTAGTATGTTGCTATCAAAACTGCAGATGGGCAAATGCTTCAGTTTCTCTCACTCACAGTCATTACAACAAATCGAGTTGTTGCATGCAAATTATCTTTGGAAAAGCAGTAATAATTAACTAAATTGCTTCTCATGTCACAGTGGTCCTGCTTAAGATGCACTTGAGTGATTGAACTTAACCTCTTGTAGTTTACACAGTACAATAGTTAAATAATGTTTTAACTTAATCATAGTTAATTTCTTCAAATTTGCAGGGTTTCTTCAAACATGGACTTTTAATTAATTTTAAGTAGGTAGACAGACTGAAAGGAAAGCTTTTTAAAGTTGTGCAATCCCAAGAAAAATGTGGGATGCAAAAGTTCCTAAGGGATGCAGTTTTGCTTATTTTAAGTGTAATTCATAGATTGCAGTAAGCTCTTTATTATCCAAGCTAAAGAAATGAAATTAAATACATGGGTAATATACAAAATTACGTGAACTAGGATATCAGAACATACATGAGGGTGCGTTGAGGAGAAAGGTCCGTGACACTGCTGACTGTGGGCAAAGTCAGTACACCGTGGCCAATGTGTTGCATTTTGCATTCAGTGAGAGCTGTGAGCTGGGGGAAGTACAACTGACACTGCATTAGGATGAAATATCTGCTCCCAGTGCGAAACTGAATGTTAACAGGTTTGGGGATGGTCATTTTAAAGGCAGGCTAAAAGAGAAGTACTATTTTTATCCTGTTTTCCTTCAAAGAACAGGAGGTAAAGCTCCAGTTCTCCTGCTAATCAATGTTTAGCTTGCTTTCTTAATCAGGTCTATCTTTGCCTGCATTAAATAAAGATAATCTTTACCAAGAAAAGTGCATACCTTTTCTAGATGTTTCTCCTCTGCATCTCTGGTGATATGAGCATGACAACAGCTAAAAATAGTTTAAACAAAAACATTTCTCAGGTTTTACTTATACATGCAAGACCCCAAAAGAAACAATCGAGAAACTATTTCTATGTAATCCTTAAGACCACTGTTTGTTTTAAATTATGATGTCACTGTTACTACTGATATTACTACATAAATCTCTGTTCCACTTGTTCAAACAAGTATTAATTAGGTATTTGACTCAGTAAATCTACCTATTTATGAGCATCAAGGTCATTCAGATTGGTGCTTTTTATTCTCAGAGGCACTGCTGCTCCTGTGTACACCTCAAGTCAGAAGGCACAACAACGAAACACCGATAACTTTTCCTGCCTCTCCATTTATTATCATAATGTCCTATCTACATAAGCTGCCTTTCCTAAGCTAGTAAAGCCTTCCAAGGCTTTCTTCCTCCTCTTCCCCTTCCTGGGAGAAACCAGATTCAATTATATTATGTGTTTTATACACATTATGAAAATGTACCCTCATCAGTCAGTTTGTATTCTACGACAATCCCCAGTGGTTGGTTGTTACCCTCAGGTGACCAACCCTACCTTCTCACTTTCCCAGCCGGCCAGGGATCCATCCCAGGACTTTATCGGCATCAGTCTAGACCCAGTTATTGATAAGCATCTCTACATGCTGCTTCTGTTTCAGTGCCCCGTCTCCTTCTGTATAGTGTCCGCCCTCCTGAATCTCAGTTCCAAGAACCAGAAAGAAATTAGAGACTGGTGGCGGATGGGTCTGAATTTCTCCAAGAAGTTCAGCTCATCCACAACACCCTGTTTGCACAAACATACACTGTTCTGCCATTCATTTTCAAGTAACTGCTGTAGAAGACACGCACCCTTTGTATTTGCAAACAAGACTCCAGAATAAAAGGATAAATTGAAAGAAGAAAATAGGATGTTTACATGACTCATATGGATCGTTGAATGCAGCTTTCATTCTGCAGCTCACTAGTCTTTCCCTTCTGAATCATTACCTTCTCTCCAAAAAGAACATTCAGCTTTATTTCATAGATTCTTAGCCAAGAGATGACTGGGTTTTTTTCCCTCCTGTGTTACAAGTAATTTTTTTCTCTAGCAATATACAAAATATTTTTTACAGTTTTACCCTCATATTTTGAGGAATGTCGCATCATAATCATATTAGAAATCTGATGGTATTCAGATGTTCACCATACAGTAGATGATTTCTTGTAACATGGTGAAAATCAGTTGCAAAAGAAAAAAATTATACCGGCTAGAACTCTTATTATACTCCAGAACAGATTTTCCAATTTGATCAGTAGGAATTAAAATACTATACATGCATTTGACTTTTTAGGTCAGTATTTATATGGTCCCTGTCTTCTAGGTGGTTTATTTCAGTAAATAATTACTTGCTTTTCTCTTCTCCATTCATCACTGTCTCTGAGGTTTGATCTGCCATTGTTTCATTTTACTAGCACAGTATTTGGAGGCAACTCCAGGATTTCTTCCACTAACCTCTCCTCAGCATTCGAAAGCTTGACCTTTAGACCAAGATAGAGGTCTAGAGCAAATACCCCATTTGCAGTCATCCCTTTGGGTCTTACCATCTCCGCAGCCTTGAGTCAGTTGATATGCAAGTAACTTAATTTTTAAACACTGCAGGATGTGTGCTGATGATTAACACCATTTCCACTAACTCGTACCAAAACCATAGCAAGTCAAAACAGAAGCAACATGATATTATAAGATTAATTTAGCGATCAATAGAACCCAACTGCACTCTTCACCTATGTCTGTGTTGCATGTGGGAGACCTGATTATTGCACACATAAAAGTATACAAGCTTCAGTCTAGCTCACTCGATATTGTTGGCAGTGAAGCTGTGATTGCAGAGGATTCAGCCCAGGTCAAGACACCTACCTCAGGCACTCGGTATTTTGCACCATGTTGCTATTGCTTAGTATGCCCAACACTGAATTTAAGGCAGCAAGTATACACCCACATATGTATGCTATGCTTATCTGAAGACAGCTATTTATTTTCTTATGGAGACAAAGGACCATGATTTTAAAAAATTTATACAGTTTCATGGAAAATTCTTGTTTTCTTTTACTAGAAAGAACATCCTTCACTGCTTTCACTGCTTTAACTCTATCAGTGTTTCTCAGTTGTGGATTATGAACAATGCCGGTAACTGCTCGGTCCTCCTTGATTGGGAAGCGAGAAGTAGCTATTGGTATTGTCAGCCAGTCTTTACAGCAGCAAGGCAACTCGAAGTGGCTTTTAATTACTGACAGGAGCTCAGCTCCTGGAGGGTAAGAAACACATTTACACTGTGTTCACCATGTCCTTCCAGCCTCAGAGGCTGGATGGCTCTCAGAAGGCTATTTTGAATCTCAGGTATTTTGGAGATTATTTGTGGTGGAAATGCTGTACAGCTGTCAAGTTACTATTTATAATTAGGAAGTCAAAGTCAAAGTGCATGATGGTTTGAACCACTTACTTGAGCTATAACTCCATCTGAGTCATTTAGCTTTGCTGAAATCTAATATGAAAAACTTCTACCACAAAAGAATACAAAGTGGTATTGAACTGAAAAATGTGGTTCAACTCCATTCTTTAGTAAAAAAAAAAATTTGTCTTAAATATACCTAAATGCATTCCATATTGTTGGATATCTGTTGACACCCACCGATATTGTTGCAACTATACTCTTAATATAGTGTTAAGAAATCCTGACGCTCCAGGCCATGGTTGTTAGAAGAGGCGAGAAGAGGAAATTACAACCTACTCATATTTTCATAATTGTTTTCATTTTACATTTATTAGTCTGCTAATATGAGTCACACAGTTACCAGCCCTGTTTTCTCTTCAACAGCCAACAGTTGGTGCTGTTGGTTTTGAAGCACATTTGTGTTAAGAGTTGCACTTCTTTCACTCTTGGTTATTCCCAGTGCTGTGGAAGTTCTCAGGATTTTTTGTGTTTCCTTTCTAGAGTCACTTTGCATGAGGAATGATTCCAGGTGCCTGTCAGACTCTTGCCAAAAGAACTCTACTTGCGTTGCTGGTCCTACAGATGATACTTGCCGTTGTGCAGACGCATCAGTGGACAGTGTGGAGGAACTCTGCAATAAAACCTCCGATCCTTGCTCCTCAAACCCCTGTCTTCAAAACGCTACCTGTTTAAGCTCTGCTGGAAACCTCAGCTTTACTTGTGAGTGCCCTGCTGGGTATCATGGACCTACCTGTGAAATAGCCATCAGCGTATGTGATGCAAACCCCTGTGAGCATGGAGGCACCTGCCAAAATGGCCTGGCTGGACCCACCTGTCTTTGTAGTGCAGGATACACAGGTACACTCTGTGAAATGGATTTTGATGAATGCATTTCCGAACCATGCCACAACGGAGCGGTATGCAGGGATGGGGTTGATGAATACTCCTGCTACTGCGTCCCTGGCTACCAAGGCAAGCACTGTGACCTGGAAGTGAATGAATGTGTGTCAGATCCGTGCCTGAATGGGGCAACGTGTCTCAACGAGATAGGACAGTATGACTGCATCTGTCCGCTTGGGTACACAGGTAAGCACTATTAAAACAATTTTTAATTGTCATTGCGGAGAACCATCATAATTCATGTTCCAGGTTCAACTCCCCTGCCCACACACTTATTTAGTCATATCTGTATTACCACCTTGCCTTCAGCTTCGGCACCAGCGGCTGTTGGTCCATTATGCACACCGTATCACTGTGAACTACTGATATCAGACAGAGAAGGATTAAAGAAATCTCTCATTGACCAAAAACTACAGAGTGGTTCTGTGAACATCAAACTATGTCACAGGGCTAGGTTAAATTTCCTTTTAAGAGAAACATTCTCAAAATGCATGTCTTCAGAGTGCTATACATAGTTTTTGGTCTTCAGACAAAACTTATGTTTGACTTGCTTGACTAATTAGACTTTCTTGATTTGCTAAATCACGACTGACTGTACTCTTAAACTTAGACATTTCACATTAACTTCCTCTCCTCTGCCCTTCCCAGAAACAGAGGACTCATTTGCAACTAGGATATTATGTAAGTTAAATAGAAAGAAAAGTATTATCAGGTTCCCAAACTGCCCATTTTTTGATGATCCCGTTTTACGTGGCTCCATTTTTAAGGTATGGGTGTGATTTTTCTTGCCTACTTCCTCTACAGGAGAGCATATAACCCTTGTGGGAGATAGCTCCCTTCAAATTTCAAAGCTGTATTCAGGGGTAGGACTGCAAGAGGTAGCACACTGAATCATTAAAAGGAGAAAAGGGGAGGCATTTTAGTGATAGATTGCCAGTCAGGTAAGCAAAGAAAAAAGAGTCGTAGAGCAAAAGGGGAGGAAAAAACAGCTATTGCTTCAAGTGATTCAAATGAATAAGAAATAAGAGATGTGGTTTACAGCTCCATCCCCAAATCCCCATGCAGGAGGGGAAGTCAGAGGTAAAAAGCAGCTTTCCTGTGTCTGACACAGCACTTGTTGGAAGCCAGCCCTCGGTTAATAACCCTCATGAGCACAGAGAATGTTATTTGAAGGAAGCTTGTTACCTTCCCACCACCCCGCTGCTGCCAGCGGGTGTCTGAGCCCAGGCCAGCCGAGGAGAAAACTACACAACCGGGGAAAAGCCGAAGAGCAGAAGGAAGGAAAAAACCTATTAACAACCAGCATGGTTACTCTGCAATGATCAGATTCAGCCCAGACCTCCTGTTGTATTCAGGAAACTGTATTTGCTTAACTGGCACTGTTAGTGGGGTCCAGGCCTGGATCCATTGCCCGGGAACTCAGTTTGAAAGAGGCAGAATATACACGTTAGAGACAAAGAGAGAAAAAATACATTTAAAAAGCCCAAACAGAAAGAAATCAAGATTTAGGTCAACACAAGCTGCTAGAAGAAACTCGCTCCGCTGGTGTTGCTCCACTTTCATCATTGAATTCTGCTGTTTCCCAGGCTGGTGCTCTCTGCTCTCAACCAAAAAATCCAGCAATGTCACCAAGTGCTCTGCGCTCAACCCAAGTAAAGTTAAGAAATGAGAGAGCCAAGGAAGAAGAGCTCTAAAATACAAAGCAGAAGAGGCTGCAGTGTTTTGACATACAGCTCTGACACTCCTTCCAGCAGCAAAGAGACTTATCATAATAATTCTATAGAGGAGTAGCAGACTGTTCCTTCAGCAGTAAAACACCAGCTTTTAAAGGCTACTTAACAAAATGATTTATCGGAAGCATGCTTTTTTGTTGTTTTCTGCACCTTGCTGTGAGTCGCGCTAAATGCACAAGCCAGAGGGATTACTGGATGAAAGCCCCGAGGTGTCCCCACTGGTAATAAAAACCCTCATTTACTCTGCCAGGGGATCTTGCCAACCATTATTATCCTGGCCTGACACCATGAATTACTGTGGGAAGTCATCCAGCCTCATCTCATTTCCCTAAGATGTTAAAAAGGTTATATCTCTTGATATGTAGGTAGAGAATGTACTGTAAATCTACAGCAGTAATGTTAACCAAATGCTTGAGTTACTGGCTGCAGTTGCTACTTGTTTCACGGGCTATGACTGCTATTTTGTATGACTGGTATGCTGCAGCACTTCTTAAAATAGCTGAGAAATGTCACACATAATTCTTACACAAATGGAAGAGGTTAGAACGCACCAAGAGCCAAAGACTGGAAAATTTAGCATGAAATCTGCAGTTTCTATGATAATGTTCTGCATGTGTGAGATTATTTACAAGACATGTGTCACACAGCTGTTAAATAATGAAGCTCAATTGGTTTGTTGAAGTTTTGCTGGCTACCTTGATCAAATGCCTTTTTTCCTCCATTGCACTAATTGCACTTGCTTTTAATTCACCCCAACAGAGCACGGTGCAAGAGCCTGTTATTACCCACAGCTAGGTACATTAATTACCTTGCTGGACACAGCTGAAGCCAGTCCTCCATTGCCAGTGAACATTTTAGTGTGAATTATCAGGGGTGCATGGCAGTTCCAAAACCCAGCCTTAGCCCAAGACAACAGCAGAAGAAAGTGTTTCAGTGATGGATGAAATAGGCACAATGGACTAGATTCATTCTTTGTGCAATAACTTTTACTATGATGTAACCATAGCTGGGATGAACTCTGTACAAGATGAGGAAATTATTCCTGATAGATCTTTAGGTTCTCATGCAGTATTCTTATAAATAACGTATATGCCATGCAAATATTTAGAGCAGATGCATCATAACTCTCAGGCATTTAAAGGCAAGAAGTGGCACAGCAGCCTCTACCATGGGATGAAGTACCTCAAGTACAGATCTCACTTCCCAACAGGCTCATGGCAGTGTCATTGTGGATATCAATAGCAAACGACATTGTCCGTCCAACAGCAATTGCCAACGAAGTGGAAAGCCTGTTTCCTTCCTCAGCTTTCAGGTTTCAAACCAGCACTCCCCACCTTGCACCCTAGCCAGCCTGAGCGGAGGATTCAGCCCAGGTTATCAGCTCTGTTGAGATTCCTAAGCACAAGACTGTGGTGCCAGAGGAGTCCTGCAGTATTGACCACTTGTCAAAGGTTTTCAAAATAAAGATTAGCAGAGGGCACATACACCCAAAGTGTGCTTGTCACAGTCCATAACTTCATGGCGCTGAAACTTCTGACCGGATTTAGCCTCGCTGTTTTCCTCCCATTGCGTCTGCGTAGCACAGTGTTGCAAGACCTGTAACAACTTACATCTGTGCATCCATACAGGTAACTGGTGGTTAGCACAGACCTGCACACCAAAAGGACGAGCCTAGCTCCAAGAAACTGAACTCTTCCCTCTGTCTAATTTTTGATGAACTCTCTTCCTGTCCCTTCAAAGCTGGTGCCTAGAAAATAGCTACCTGACACTCTCCATCCAGATGATGGCACGCAAGATTACTATATACAGATTGAGGAATTTGGGGACAGTCCTCTGTACCTGCTGTGCCTGAGTGCAGCACTATAGCACAGGAGAGTGGAAGGAAATGGATACCCATTTCCAGCCATACTAAGAAGTTGCAGGTCCTCCTGGAACTACATTGAGCCTGCAAACCCCTAGTACCTTTGACCAGAAGGTGATATTACACCATATCTGTAGGCAGGCAAGTTTGAAAATGTTTTTTTATTTCTTTCATCCTCGCTTGCATTTACTTTTTATTGGCTGGGTCTGTACAAAGAAGTGCACAGTAGGACTCGTTTGAAAAGCAAGAGGTGTAAGAAATAATCTTAGTTCTTCAAAGAAACCACAAAAGTTATAAATATCACTTATATCCACCTTCCCAGTCTTTCAATTCAAACCACTTGTGCGGTTTGGTATCTGCTTAAATACTCTGCCTGCTCTAGGAGGGGACACCTTTGCTCTTGATGGTGTAGCCCCATGCAATAACTGTGGCAGGGCTCGTTGGTGCTTTTTTTCCTTCCCCGCATATGATATTTGGCATAGAGCATATTCTTGACAGAATGTTAGACTGAGGTGCAAATACAGATCTAATGTTTTCATCTCTCTTCTTCACATATAAGAAAGCCTGACAGCAGATTCAGTAGAGGCTAGGAAGGATTTCCCCCCATTTGCATGGCATATTGCATTGGCTGGATGCATTATAGAGAGAGGAGTGTTCTTCTGAGGCAACATTGCCGAAGGCAGGTTACTGGGCTTGATAGATTAAAGACATGAACGAAAACAACAACGCTATGTTCTCACGTTAATCGTCAGGCTGTTCTCAGGCCTGTAGTTTTAAATTTGGCTGAACTGAGGATCAGTTGAACAGGGCTTGTTTTGTCACATGATTTTTAGTGTTCACAGTAAGCTGTTAACAAGCTCTGGCAGATTTACGGTCACTAGACATACTTCTGCAAACACATTGTTTACAATTACAGCGAATTCACAGGGCAATGACCACAGAGGGATTGCTCACTATATCTGGATGCAATGTACATTACCATAAAGCCATAAGAGAGCGTTCCTGTTCTAGGGTCTCGCGGTACGCTCCCGCCGAAAGTAGCGGCTAGATGAGCAGTGAACCTTAAACTGGAGGCACGGGAGCAGCAACTTCACCCATCCAGTGTTCTATAAGTGGTCTCAAGGAACTATAAAAATACATTCTCTAAAATTACAGCAGTAATATTTCTTAACTACTGGAAAGATGAACTTGGACTTTCATGTTTAAATACAATGAAAAATAGTTATGAGCTAACATCCTCAAATTTTGTTTTGGCATTTTAAGATAATTCCAGGTATTTATCCATAATATGGATTATTTTTTTTTAAACAAAAATGTTACATTCAAAAGGGTCAAAATAAATTAGTACTCAAGTAATAGTGCTAAATATTAGCAATCTCTGTATTTTGAGAAAGACGTTCTGAGTCAAAACATACAAATTTCACAGCAGGACAGAGCTGGCAAAAACAACATAAAGAAAGAATTAGAGGTGAGCTCCTAAGATAATACCTGTTATCAAAACACGTCTGTTCCCATCTTTTGAAACCTGACCCACCATCTTGTATTGAAAACCCCACCTCTCAAAAAAATGGAACCCATTCTCAGGACTACAGATTCAAGTGGGAAATTCCCCTGAGAACTATTTACACTACTACTGCTAACTTTGGTAAGCCAAGTAAAAGATAGGGAAGTCCTCTTAAAAGCAGCTTCTTCATTATAATTTGCCATTTTCCATCTATTCTGTGGCTGATACTGTAGCTGTTAAAACTGTTAAAGCTGTTAAAACTCAACCTAACTTGACAGGTGAAAATTATTTTTTTAAAATTATCATTCTATTAATCAAAATACTAAGTAAGTGCATAAGCATACAAAACCCTGAAATAATCAAAGCAGGAGCTGCAAGGCATTAATTATGAAATTTTCTTAGTGTCTCCTGGACTGTCCTAGAGATAAGAAAAAGGAGTGTATATTTAACCTGCCAACTATCATAAATAGCTGTAATCTAATATTAGAACTGATTCTATCAATTCTATCAATTATCTCTGAAGAACAGCTCCAAGATTCTGACCTGTTGCAAACATGGCATCATAGACTGATTTATTTACACCTTGCTAAATCTTAAAGAAAATTAAGCAATAAAACCCAGCTAAATAGACAGCTTCCCAATAAATTCAATTAACTGTGCAGCTTTAAATGGACTCTTCCAAGGTCATTAACGTACTAGTCACTTCTGTATTATATAAATAGGATAGTAGCATGGTTTGAATAATCTGAAAATTAGTTCATTCTGTTTCCATGTTCAAGCTAACATAAAAAGTTGTTATTCTACCTATTCTTGTGAATAACAGTTGGTTTGTTCTTTTGTAAATTCTCCCAAGCCTTGGAAAACTAGTCTTGCAATGCACATTGAGGAGGAAATGGCTTTTAAAAATAGGGAATTGCTTTAAAAAAAAAAAGATTATGTGAATATTGTACCTAAAACAGTCCCTGCTGAGATCTCTAAAACTAACTATCTCCTAAGTTTGGGGTTTGCTTGTTTTCTTTCCTTCTGAAGGCACGAACTGTGAGCTGGAAATAGATGAGTGCTCGTCCCAGCCGTGCCTGAACGGTGCAACCTGCCACGATTCCCTGGGGAGCTTCACCTGCTCCTGTGCGCCAGGCTTCCTCGGTGACCTCTGCCAAACCAACATCGACGAGTGTGTCAGCCGGCCGTGCCTCAACGGGGGACAGTGCATGGACAGTGCCAACAGGTATGTCTTCTGCAGCCCGGTAAAGCTAATGTGAGGGGCTAGCAGCTCCTCTGTTTGCAGACGGGAAGGCTACCAGAGCCTGCACTGCCAGGTAGCTGATTTCATTTCAAACTCTGGATTTTAGTCCTTGATCCTGCACTGATTTCAGTTTAACTTTGAAAAGGATTAAAAATGCAAGTCGAGTGTCAGAGCCAATAGGACAACAAAATATTTATGGCAAAGAATGACCAAGAAGTACGTTTTTCATGTTTGTACTTTCACTTCAAATATTTACAACATATTGTTTGTCCATCCAGAGGACTGTCATTTAGAGATTAATTCTCTTTCTAATGCTTATCAAACTTTAGTTTCCAAGAGGGATGTGGGAGTGTATAAAATTGAATTTGCCAACAGCAGCTGCCCACACCAACAGACTGAAGCATTAGGAAAGAGAGGCAGAGGAAAACCCTAACAGTAACCATAGTAATAGATATCATTAGGAATTGTGTCGGGAACTTCACAGGCATATAGGACAACAGCTCCTTATTCAAAAAAAACTGCAGTCCATGGGCAAAGAAAAAAAAAACTAAATAAAGATAATACAAGGCAACAGAAAAGTGAACTTCTCCACCTGCTATTAATAGCCCTACACAGAGGTCCAAGTGCAGCCCAGGCAGCCAGAGCTCTGGCCTTCATTCACCAATGCCGGCTTTGCATACTCAGCATGAGATTCCCAAACTGAAAATACGTATGTATAAGGTCAGTCTGAAAGTTCATAAGTGTATTCATGCAGGTGCTTCTCTCGCCAGTATAAGATTAGTAATCTCTCATATATTTCCCAGTTTTTATAAAACAGTTTTGAAGATTTTAGTGCTCCAAAAATCAGTCCAAAACTCGCATCAGCAAAAGGCATGCTTGCCTTGAATGAGAGGGGGAAGAGATCATGTTCTGGGAATGAGATTTTGTACAGTGTGGTGACATGGCCCCAACCTTGCGAAGCTCCTTTTCAGCAGCGCTGAATCACTCTGAACAGGACAAAGCAATTTGCTTTTTTCCAGTGTAGCTAAAGCATGACAGCAGGGAGAGGGAGGTCACTTTGCACCTGACTAATTCACAGCAGACCCACTTAGTAACCTGCAAGCCTTTTGAGGATACATGCATGAGGTGAGCAACTGGGATGCTCAATCAGGCCGGACTTAATCCTACTCCTTTTTCTCCTAGCTTTTAAAGCCGAGGTACATGTAAGAGCAATTTTAATTGGCTTGTAATACTGCAGGATATCTGGAGAATGATTGGAGCTCTTACCACATTTGTTACATGATGAAAAGTGTTGGACAACAAAGCAATTCAAAACAGAAGGGTGTCTAGCAATTGCCTTTCTTTTGTGTATTTTTTGGGTTAAATGAAGACTTGTAGTCTTTAAACAGTAGTTCTCCTTTTCTGACTAATGCTACAGTACAACTGAGGCTTTTGTGTGTGCCACCAGCTCTCACAGAAGTGTGCGAGGCAACAGATTTAGCATTAAAAGCCATAAACACAAACACCGAACTGAATTCTCTCCCAAATTTCAGACTGATCTTCCAGTGATGTTTCATGAATGCAACAAAGTAGAACTTGATCTCTTAGAAAAAGAGTTTCGCATTATTTAACATTTCTTATTTAAACTCAAAAATTTACAGAGGTGCCTTAGCTGGACCTACGAAACCTGGTGTGCACAGACACAGAGGATACCTCTGCATGCTCCAAGCCTTTTTTCCATAGAAAATATTCCCAGGACCTTCAATGCTCTTTTGATTGCACAGGAAAGAACATCTGCAGATATTGCTTTCTGCATATTGTGAAAACATCAAACAGAAAGCCCAAAAAATATGTTAGGCAGAGTATCTAAGAGTATCACTCTTAATAGAAAAAGCCATCTGCCTGCTCAGTCATAGCCTGCACACAAGCAGGGCACCCTCCAGAGTCCCTGAAGGTCGACAGCAGTGTCAAACACTTAAAGATACCCAAGAAAAAAGGCACACAGGTGGGGCTTCACATTAAGCAGTGAGTTGTGAATATTCCTCACGGCGCTCTGATTCTGGACCAAAGGGAAAAAGGAGCATGGACTAAGGCAGAAAAAAAATCTTTCACCACAAAGCTGAACAGCACCAAACTGAAGGCACATGGAAGAAATGTGTGAAAAACAGAGCAGAAGAAAGAGACTTCTGTTTTGAGAACATACCTCAAAATGAAAATTATTTTTCTGATTCACATCTTCCTCATTACTTTTTATATCCTAAATTCAAATGCCACCTGGTCTAAGTCATCTCTGATTTTGATTTAAGAATAGTCCATACACTAGTAATAAACTGGCCTGCCAGAAGTTTCTGCTTATGTACACTTAAATAGTGTAGTAAAAAGTTTACGCTTTTTGGCCCGTTAGACCGCAGAAGCCAGTTGTTCTCTGATGTTCCCTCATGTTCAACAATTTCGCTTTCTCTCCGTATATTTATTCCAAGTCTAAGACTTAGATATTAAGCACAGAAGTTATCAAATAAGCATACTTATCTCTTGTTCAGCAAGATTCCCCGATTTCAATTATACAATAACCAGTGTATCGTTTTAATGTCAAATAAAAAAATAAGAGTAGATTTTTGGTTTTGATAACTATTATTAGACAACGATCATCCAAGCATGCACATTTAACAGTTATCGTGCAAAAACCTGTCTTTTCTTATGACATGTACAAGTTGACCTTATACCTTATGTCCTAAGCATAGGCATTATCTATTTGGTAATAATTAGCTCACTTGAAAAAAAGCACAAATAAAAAACCCCAGACATTACCGATTACTATATGTTAATGAACAATGTGCAGGTAGTTTGTTTACTTCTAAACCCATAATAGTAACATTGCTATCAAAAGTAAGGTCATATTACTGTTATTATTGGAACTATGCAAGCAATTGACATTTTTGTTCTAACGATAAAATATTGTTTTTCATCAAGGAGAAAATATCACTTAGTCGAGGAACAGAAATTGCCTTATTTTGCCAATTCCATTTCTACCAGTCCAAGAGAAAGGGATACTAACAGACTTACTGCCTCTCCCTGTTTCATTTTGTGAATAATGTTAAGCCTATAAAAATTGCATTGGAAATAACAGAAACTTTTTTCCCCCAAAATTAAAAAAAAAGAAGAAAAAAAAAAAATCAATAATTCTTAGAAGAAATGATCTGTTAAAACCAATTTGAATATGCAAGCAGTTTTTTCCCCAGACAAAACCACATATTTCAGGAAAAAGCTCATTGTTGGTTCCCAGTTTCTGTGGTTTCTCCTAGAGCACCAGATGGTGGTCTCGAGCCTGGATTCAACTGTGCGAGCTGCTAGCCAAGGCTACACAAGAAGCCTACGCAGGTTTGGGAACAAAGCCCAGATCTCGTGACTTCCAGCTAGAGTAAAGATTGCATTCTGTCTTGCAGGTACAGCTGCAACTGTACTGGTACTGGATTTATGGGCCTGCACTGTGAGACCCTAACTCCCTTATGTTGGTCACAACCGTGCTACAATAATGGCACTTGTGAGGACAACGCTGACAATTACACATGCCACTGTTGGCCAGGTAAGTTGCAAGTTCTCTTATGAACACTCTCTTTCCCTGTGTAGTAGATATGTCTTCATTTTTTTGCTGATACAATAAAAGGTTGAAACTACCTAACCTTAAAAATACTCTATGGGCTTGTGTTTAGATGGGCTTCACTCATCATAAGTCAGAGCCCTATGGCTAAGTTGTTCTCTTTTCCAGCTAAGGCTTGATTTCCCTGCACAGCAAAAGTGCGCAAAACCAAAAGTGCCATTTTAATGGAGTCAAGACAGGAGATAAGTCAAATATCTCCGAGTTGCTTAATCCTTCAACCCATGTGATACATGAACCACTGCTGCGGCTGACCCTTTTTTAGTTTTCATTAACGTGACCTTTAAACCAGTCTAAAAACTTACTTTTCAATGCAAAATGTTGTCTGTTTATGAATAAAAATTAAACTAGGGGTTATACTGGGGCATTGGTCTCCTTCATATCCCCAGTGCAAGTTCTTCTGTCTAGCAGCGCAGGGTGAAACACGCTGGGCTGTGTTCTCCTCTACCAACAATGCTTGCACGCCCAGCCATTTGTGAAAAGGCTCCTTGCCCCCAGTGGGGACTCAGACGCTGCATCCTTGAGAGACTGTGAATCTTTCAGCACACAGACTAACTACAAAAAGCGTCTCTAGAAAGTTTAACATCCGTGTCCTTACTGAAGGTGCAGGAGCACGGCACACTATAAGGAGTAAATGCCACAGTGGTGTTGGACTACACAGTTCTTGGTGCATTAGAAACAGAAAAATTAGGCAGAACCCTTAGCATTTTCCAGAGAACGGGGAGTTCCGTGGCACCTCAAACTCCAGATAAAGCACTTTACAAACACCAAATAATTTATACTCCGTGCCCTCCTGTGTTGTAGGAAGGTGGTGCAAAAGAGAAGGAAAACTTCACACAACCCGAGAGCATATTGACACCACAATGCAGCGCCTTGTTATCCACACGGATCTCCACGTTTCTTCCTAAAAAAACCCCAAAGTCTGTACAGCACAGCAGAGCTCAGCTAGCTATCACACGATAGCCACAGCAGTACCCTGCTGCTGAGCCCTGACAGGGAGCCACAAGGAAACAGTCACACTTTCCAGAAGCAGAGGAAATCTTTTAGCACATGACAGCCTGAAACCAAGCGCATCTAATATTCACAGTATATATTCACAATGGTATTTTCGGGTCTGGAATGAATGAATAGCGCGTCAATTAAATGCCTTCTCCTCACGGCTCTCCGCAGGCTATGCGGGTTCCCGCTGCGAGGAGGACGTGGGGGAGTGCCGCAGCAGCCCCTGCCTCTCTGGGGGGGACTGCGTGGAGCGCTCCTGGGCCAGCCACTACGGGAGCGTCCCAGGCCTACCGCCGGCCTTCAGCTACGACAAGGCCGAGGGCTATATCTGTAGCTGTAAGCCAGGCTTTACCGGTAAGATTCCTTCCGTGAAAGCTTAGGAAATGATGTACTGCAGTATCCTGTTGTTTAGGCCTGGCTTTAAATAAATCTTTAAAAATGTTAGGTGTTTTAAGGTGTCATGGCGCAAAGGGTCCCTCTGGCGGTGACCGCACACGCCTTTCGGGGGGAGTTGTACCTAACAAAGGGAGGTGGCCGCACAGGTTGCGAACCCAGGAGGGCAGCAGCAGGCGCCAGGTACAGGCCCTAAGGCAGCAGCAGAGATGTGGCCACTTCCACCGCCTCGTCCGCAAAGCTTCATCATTCATAACTGCATCTGCTTGAATTACACCATAAGCTTCGTTAGCGGGTGCTTTATCGTGACTTTGAAGTTCACTGGGCACAGGTATTATATTACATGAGTGAAAACAATGAAATAAATGAGAGAGTGCTTTCATAAAACAACACGCCCAAGCTGTCGGTGTTTCTGGCTGTACACTCCTCGCGCAATTCCACATAGCGGCGCTGGGGACTGGCAGGGATGCTTCTTCATCTGAGCACAAAGCAACATTTTGTACAAATTTGGCCGTGTAGTGTGTTGGTGATGTTCTACAGCTTAAATGAAAAATAATTCCAAGTTGTGTACATCAGTTTATTCCCTTAAGGGCAAGCTATCAAAATTACAGATAGCCATAATCCTATAGATAACCATAATCCTAAGAAAGATGTGTTAAGATTTGCATTTAACACAGCCTGCTAAAGCACAGCCACAAACAAGTTGGGTTTGGATTGTACATTTCTGGGTCTACAGTATTTTTCTGTCAATTCCATTCTCTTGTTCCTTCTGAAGGAAAAAATAATTAATAGTTTAATTAATTTAACCAGTCTTCAATTTCTCATTCTATTCATCTCCTGAGCAGCTTATAAACTTTCCTGTGTCTCGCAGTGAGTTGCATGACTACTGTCTCTAACATAGCAGGTACAAAAGGATATGGAGAGCACAACTTTCCCTCTGAATTCCCCATTTATTTTTCTTCAAAGTGGCATTAAGACTTGTTTGCTTTTGTTCCATCCCTCCCCCTTAACTGTCCTTCCCTATCCTGTCACTAAGTGTTGCTGTTGTTCTTTTGTTCTGCCTAAGACAGTATAATATGAGGCTTCTACTAAGGCTGGCAATAACCCCCAGGCACCCTTACCTCTTCACATACCACTTCTTTCTCTTCGCTTCCTTCCAGCGATGTCCAGCTCTCGAGCTTCTTTTCCTCCCCTCTTGCCCTAATTTAAAAACTTCTATGCTCTGTGAGACAGCCTAGAAGGTGTTTCCCTGTTTAATCATCATCCTTTATCCTATCATTTCCTTATCAATTGCCTTCACCTGTCTTGTTTGCCTGATTTGGGTTATGATTCTGCTGGTTTCATCCACATGGAGGACTCTTTTACTCCCCAGGGAATACAGGCAGACTCTGACTGGTCTGAAAAAAAGAGTGTCAGAGTCTATTTAAATGTATTAATCTTAAATCAATTCTTTCAATAGATAAGCTCGTCAATCACAATGCAGGACTCTCCAAAGTGTGACTGAAATAAGTCCTGGAAACCTTGACATTTCTGCAGACTTCATATGCAAATCACATTACATTTTTTGAAACCTTATGTAAATTTAGTTATCCACATACCTGTGGGATGCTATATATAACTTCCATTAGAAAAAAAAAAAAAAACAAAATAGTTATTCTTACCACACAGTGTGCCCAGACCGCTGGAGACAGGAAGAATATGATCTTTAACAGGGATGGTTGTAAAAGCTGCATGTGAAATTTCATTCAGTAACATGCTGCAAAATAATGGCAAAACAAGGTTAATCTTGCTACTCTTGTGAGCTCCTTCCCTGCCTTTGTTTTTCAGCATGGCCTAAATTTTAAACTCTTTTTTTTTTTTTTTTTCCCTGGCCTGTGTGAGATAGAACGTTGTCAAGCAGTTTACATATTTATTGAGAAAACAGCAGGATTGCTCTAACTGGCACCTAGCATCCTAGGCTCCCAGGCTTTGCTCTAACAGCCCTTAGGTACAATGCAGCCAACCTCCCCAGTCCCCCCAGTAGCACTGTGCATTTCTCTCTGGCCCTTCTTCCCCCTGGAAACGTGGAAGTAGAAAGTGCTCAAAATGAGCCTCAGCCTCCTTGTATGTCAGAAGCGTTGACACAAAAAGCCTATAGGGTGGAGTGGAAACATTCACTTCTGACAGTGATAAGTAATTTCACCAATTATAGCCAAATTCATAATAAATAAACCGCATGTTTTAATGGGAATTAAAGATGATTTAGGATTAGAGTTGATAGCAGTAGTATGAGCCAAGGTAGCACATGAATCCCTGATCAGGATCATTCAGTATATGGGTGCTTATCTAATGTATACGAACCAACAGTCAGCTGGAAAAAAGGTCAGATCCTTTCATCTGGGTATCAGTACATTTCATTGACAGCCAAAGACATACATTTCTGCGGCTGTAGGTCAGGAGTTCTTCCAGTCTCAACACCTGAATAGTTGTATGTGCTTTAGATATAAAACCTCAGATTCCTATTGAAACAGGACAATGATTTTCTTTAATAAATCCCATTCAGTATTTTATTATACCTCTTTCCTCAGTGAACCACTCACAGAACATGATAATCATACTTCACTGTTCAGGCTTATATGAAGAAATAATAATCCACATACCCTGCACTGTGAGGGCCTGATCCAAAAGCCATTGAAATCAATGGAAAGACGTCATCAAATTGAGGGTGGTTGCCAATTTTTTAACAAGCATAAAATGGCATCTTTGAACTTACTGGATAAGATTGCAAACAAATTACCGTAGTTCAACTGAAAAACTGAGAATATCTACCTTTTTGGACTACAGTTTTAGCCCCAAGGGCAGGAGATAATGGAGCCTTAACACATGCCTATGTCAGGATAAAACATTTCCCCACCCAGCTGGGAGAAAGGAATAAATATTATCTGGCAGTATCTTCTTATAGATAGTGATTGTTCAGGTGACTTGAAAAATAGTCAGTAGTCCTACTAAAAGTGTTGGAACAAATCTGCAAACAAAATTATTTACATAATTTGATTCTTAAAAATAAAATATAAAAATCCCATTCTGGAGACTTTATCCCAGCTAGAAACTCTTTGAGGCCATTGTATATATGCCTGATCCTAGATCCAAGATAGAAAATTTCTGTGCAGGTTCTACAAAGGGTTAAACTTCTCCCGCTCCCTTTTAAATCGAGGAGTTTGGGGATACTCAGATTTCAAGAGGTCTCAGTACTTCTGCAGTAGCAAGCCCTAGATTTTTTATATTAGCTCTGTCTGCTGGCCTCCAGCACAACAGTACTTTTAATAGATTGGGCTTTCATTTAAAGGGCTTGGGATTTGTTACTGCTAGCTAAAGGCAATAGTTACCCTAGAACTGTGTCCTTTCATACATATATTGTATTGCTCTAGCACTGCACATTTTTTAAGAAGACTGTTACTTGAAAGGTTAAACTTTGCTCATGAAAACATGTGGGAAAGGAGGAAGGCAGAGCTATGGATTTGGTCGTGACTCATTTCACCAGGTTGTAATAAACTTAACACCATGTCAAAACTAAAGACCTTCTGAACTTGCAAGGTCTATCAAGTGACACATTCCAGTGTTGAGCTGAGCCCAAGGAGTGGTGAGTGTACAAGGCCGGCGGGTCCTGCTCTCCGTGCCTCGAAAGCTGTGCTGCCCGTGGTCCGCAGGTGGGTGGGACAGTGCTGCTAGCAGGGACGAGGACCATCCGTTTTGCTGAGCAGAACAAGTGTGAGAGGAGCAGAGCCCACTAACCCGTTTGTAGGCAGGGTGCCTGCTGCCTGCAGACGAGCGCTGGCTGCCGAGGACCTTACCACTTCTGGTGTCTTGTTATCCGCTTTGTGCCAGCTGTGCCACCAGCACTGCTGCTTGCTGTGGCATCATGAATTCCTAAATGGTTTTTGGCCTTTTCGTTTATTTGTCTTGTTTTCTGTTTTTCCCTTTTTAATTTCCCTGGCCCTTTTCCCAGTCTGTTGGACTGATGCAAGAGAAAATATGATCAGACTGGTGTCGTATGCCTATTGAATTGCTGGCATATGCATGGGGGAAGGAAACTGTCTCCTGGAGCCAGAAGATGAGGCAGATAAATGGCCAGTATGGGAGAATACTGAACACTCAACTAACTCAAGAAAACCTCGACCCAGATACTGAACTTGAACATGGGACCAGTGCTTAAAAACTGAATCATTTGGACTCTCATTCTGCACTTAAGCCAGGGTAAAAGAAACACAGACGCACACAGGGCATCAGGCTTACGTTTCCCTGTACATCTTTAGATGCTGCTATAGGCAGACCACTCAGCAGACAACAGGGTAGACTATGTCTCAGCCAGCCATACTCCTCTCCCCTGGCCTGTGACAGTATTATACAGTCATAAATATTTGTGAGTAATGGGTAGGATAGTAGGCACATTATCATTAACTTGGGAAGCTTAAAATACATACCTTTTTTTTGGTTTCCTTATTTTTTAAATCCCCTTCTTAACCACCAGTACAATGATTGCAGAACTGCCATCTTTCTTAAATATATAAAGCAATGTGAGTCTTACAAAAATGAAATCAAGCAGATGAATAGCAGAGTTCTCCTCTTGTCCCCAAACTCCAAATTTTATTTTTTCCTTTATTTCTTCATCTGTCCTTCAGCTGTTCACACCATGGTAGTCAATCATTCCTCCATTACACCAGGTTGATTCACTTCATTTCATGACCCATCATCACAATTTAAAAGGTTATTTTCTCTTCATTCTGAGACCTTAGAAGACAAGATTGTTCAAGGAAAGAATGAGGATAAAAAAAGAGGAGATACAGACAGAAAAGAAAATTTTTAAATTAAGAAGGTTTCAAGGGCACTGCTCATCTTTTCAGTGGGACTTGGGCTTCTCCTGCAGGCAAGGCAGGTGCTCAAGTTTGAAACTAACAGGTCTAGAGGAACTGTTAGCTAATTATTATTCCTGTACAAGCAAAGGTTCAAGAAGAAAAATGCTGCTACTATCAAGCACCCATTCAAGGTTAGCTGATTTAAAGAGAAATTCCAAATGCAAGTACTACACATGTGAATCACTGAGAAACAAAATTCGGGCTTGATGTATGTATATAGGCTTACTACCACTCTGGAACCACAGAGAGACTGTAGTGGGGATGCAAACATACATCTTTTCTGCCTAAATTCGATTCACAATCAGTACAGGATCCCTTTTACACTGTTAGACTGTTGTGAAAGGTTCCCTTACAAAATCAACATTGTGGTGCTGGGCAGTTGTGCAGCAAAACATGAAAAAGTGTTGCTGTTTTCTGAGCATGGAAGAGAAGTCACTGTGTTCCCAGAGATATTCGCACAGTGCTGCCCTATCTCCCTTCCAGATGCTGTGATCTCCATGTATTCCTGTGTTCAAAAGCACAGGGGGAAGGAGGAGGAGGAGGAGCCGCTCTCGTTGCTCCCAGCCAGTCTCAGCTCCAGCATTACCAGACCAGTGTAGGCAAGGGCTGTACCAACACAGGATGCCCGCGGGTCCTGGCAGGCTCTTGCTGCCTGTAAAAACTCTACACGAAAAAGACAATTAGCACTTTAAAGTCCTTTTTCCATCTCTACTAAATCCTCTGATCTTGAAAGAACATTTGGACAGGCTTTTAATGATTCTATCTGCTAATACTATTTAGCGTTTCTCCAATCAGTAGCATCCTGGTAAGGAGATGTTCACATTGTCATCAGAATTGGTTCCTTCTCAGTTTTCCTCTCTTCCTCTACTTTTGTCACATAGTTCTTCCTTCTTCTCTTTTTTCTTAATTTTTGGGACTGGTCAGGGTATTCTTTTTGAATGACAGAGTGTATCCTTTACCCCTGGCCTGTAGACTACTCCAGGGAAAACAGCTTTGCAAATGGTTTCAGACTCCGAGAATGCAGCATGCTCACTAGTTTCGTGCTTCTCTATTCACTATTGATCAAACTGCTTTCTCTGCAATAGGCGGGAATCATTTCTCACATGCTTAGCTCCTAGACCAAACTCATCGTTAGGTCAGTCTAATTAGTCTTTCTCTGGACGGTCTCCCAGAAGGAACGCCGAGGTTGAACTCACAATTTGCACGCTCTGTACCATAATGGCCATCCAAAGGAAGCACACCTCAGACCATTGACAGCAGCACTGAAATTCGGCTGTATCTGGAGGAACTGATGAATTTGTCATGCCTTTATCAGTTTCCATTACAGAACTCATGGGACATTTCTATGTCATTTCTACTGCAGGTAGTGCTCCTCTTCAACGGCTGTAAGAAATACCATTTAGTGCAAGAAAGTGTAATTTTCACATTCTTCAGCCATATAAATCACCACAGCAGCTAAGACTGACTTGTGTTATTCATGACAGCTCTTTCCTTAATAGCCTATATCTTGAGATACTTTGTGAAAGCCTAATAGCATTTTTTGCAAAAATTAATCTTCTCATGACTTAATTTGCCCCCCCTGCATGGCAGCGGACTGTGAGAGCAATTGTTTAAATTCACCAACTGTAGTTGTAACGGTTACTTAGTGTTTATCACTCGTTAAAGAATTCCGATTTAGTGGGAGACGCTTCAGAAAACAGCAGCGTGTATCTCTAAGTGATATTGGTGCCACCTGATAATCTTTCTGTATTTACCACAATATTCTGCAGCTTGGGTTTTGCCTCACTAAAATCTGAACATTTCATGAATACAAGCAAATTCAGTCATATATCGTTACTGTGAAGTAGGTAATTAGTATCCCCACTTCAGAAAAACAGAAAAAGTACTAAGGTCCAATATGATCATAAGGTATGACATCACTTTATGAACAGTGGAGTCTCACAACAACCCACGGAGGATGTATTTGTACATCATTGTCAGATCCAGTTACAGGATTTAATGTGCTCCAAGCAGAGACTGAAATAGTTTCAGGTCCTAGGTACAAAATATGAACCTAGCATGGGTGCTAACTATGCAGAGGACTCCTTTTAATGAAATAAAATTCAGCTTTATTGAAAACTTCACCTTGTCCCTATTATTGCTATTGTACAAGGGAACCTTTTGACAGAAGAGTATTTTTACTGGCAATGACGATCTATGTTAAAATTTTGTAAAAGCTGAACCATGATCATTAAGAAAGGAAACCTTGAGCTTTTCATGACAATGCTTTACAGGATTAGCCCCCAGACCTGACAATTTGTTTGCAGCTCTGAGAATTATATTTAGGGCTCTCATATACCTACGTATAATTTTTCATGAGAAATATGTATTCCATGAGAAATATCTCTCCTTGTTGCAAGTTGCACTGGAAATGCAGAAATCGCAGCTATCACGTCTGCATTATTCAGCACCAAAAGAATGCACAAATGCCAAGATGTTTTGGGGTTTTTTTTGAGTTAGAAACATATGAAATTAAAACACTAAGAAGCATCTACCAATATTATTTTCAGAACATGTGTAGAGTTTTGTGCTTTAAAATTTGACAGCTGACCCATCATTACTATGATCTATTTTCTCTAGTTACACTGATATGTTAAGTTGTATAATGTAGTCCGACGTGATTGACAGAGCCTGCAAGCAGTGGATATTTTGAATCTGGCACATCTCTCTGTGTTAAACAGTGTTGCACATAAACACTTTTTAGCATGAAAAGCTTTTTTCCTTGAAGGCAAGGAGGAGGGGATGAATGGCTTTTAATCCATAAACTCCCAGATCTTGCAACACACAGGCAGATAATGTCCTTAGATTTAAGGAATCTGTAAGTCCAGTACTGGGCAGAAAGTGCTTTAAAAAAAAAAGGAAAAAAAAAAAAGGAAAAAAAGAAGGCAGATGTGTAATAATTGGCAGCAGGAAAAATGCTTTTCAAGCACCTGTTATTTTCATGACACTCATTCCTGGTGGGTCATTCCATCATATGATTGACTACTTTTAAAACTAGTCTAAATATCCAGTAAGACTTTTCCTTCTGGGGCCTTCTTCAGGCTCTGCCTACTTACCTTTTTTATTTCTTTCTTAATACTGTGAATAAACCTTTCTTAGCCTTTTTAATTGGCATACCTCAGATATTTATAGTCTCCTACAATCCAGTTTTGCCACCTCTTGGCTGAGCTTATGAACCCATTCAGTTCCCTCTTTCCCTCTTGAACAGTCTCTCTGGCCTTTTCATTTCTTGCTTGCTTTGCCCGAGCCCAGCAGCATGCAATGCAGCCTGGAACCAAACATAGGACCTATTTTTCCCTACTCTTTTTGTTGTTGAAAAAACAGTAACCTTCATTTCCTTAATATAAACTGAAACTGCTTGTGTCTCCTGGTGTACAGCCTGATGCTAGTTCTACGTGTCTAGCATACCCTGGCGTTACAGATACTCCTATATGTTTCCTAAAGAGAGGCATTTCTTGCATATACACATACATCCAATGGCAGAGACAACCAATATTGAAAGTAGAGTTTAAAGTGTGGTCTAAGTGATAATCGTGGACAAACCCTGGGGAAACCAAAGGTATTGCACATACTAAACTGACAGCAGAACTTTGCTCATCTTCTTAAGAATTTGATTGTCCACCTCAGGAGCTACTTTACAGCATATGCTTTATAGCATTGTATTGTATAAGCCTACATCATTCTGGTCAAATTACGGTCAAATTGCAGAGTCAAGCAGATGCACAACTTTTCCTCAAACAGAAATTAACTTTCTCTAAATCTACACATTGTACAGTTTTTACAAATCTGGAGAAAGTGCTTAACAAGTAGACAGTAAAGAGAAGACCTGTGTTATGGTACCAATATATTTTACTTCCTCAATACATTCTAATTTAAGAATATTTAAGGTCAAAAGCCAAGCAATAAATGAAATGACCCAATTTAATAGTTCAATGTTTTACTCAATAGATTATTTTGAAAACAGCCTTACTAATCTCACCATTGTGAACCCCATTAAAATCCAGTTTATTGGAAATACAGTAAATTATACAACCAAACATTTAAGAGTCATTATTTCTCTTTTCCCCCATAATGGAGGAGCTCAGGAGTGACACTGGAGAAGCTGGAGGAGTTCAGTCAGAAATAGCACATGGGCAAGTAGTTCTGAACGATATGCATGTATGTATAAATGCGTGTACTCACACACATATGCACTAATACACACATATATATATACACATATATATGTAAACACATACCTAATAGCTGCTTCAGAGTACTTTATTGCTCTGCTTATACAAAGCCTTTCTTTGATCGCTAATTAAAAAGGTCCACAACTTTCATCTTTTCTATTTTGAAGTGCACAGTCTTCTGGCTGGATTTTTTTGTGGTAAGAATGAAAGATTTGTCTTCTTTCCTATCTGCAAGATTTGCAGCATGCCATGCATATGCTTAATAAGCAGAGTTTATGTGGGGCTTCATTACTAATTAATTATTTTAATTGCATGGCTTCTAACAGTGGGAAATGTGTGATGTTTGCATGCCAAACCTGTATATATTTGTTATGAAAGCAATATTAGCCTATATTCAGATAAAAAGTCAAGATGCATGAGTAAACTTATTTAAGATTAAAGTATGCAAGCTGCTGTTATCTTGCTATGGCATCAAATATAAATAGTATAATGCCATTCATCACTTCATTCTTGTAGAGGTTATGGTTTTTATGTAGCTTAGCTACTCTGTTTTCATGCTTACAGAGTTTTACATGCCTTTGAAATACCATTTCTTGCATATAAATATCCCCAAATAAACCACAGCAGTGGGATGGCATTCTTGTTCACCCTTGGTAAAGGGCTTTACTTGGTAAACTGCTATCTGTATTACTATCCTCCCCCCTCCCCCCCCCCAAAAAAAAAAGTATAAGCTGCCCTAATATGTGAGAATATGCAATTTCTTTGAACTAGGCTCAGCATTTTGGTACCAGCAAAGCTCTGAGAGATCTAAGAGGTCTTAGAGAACAAAGCTCTCTGTGCTCCTCCTGTACCTGTTAGCCAGTAGAGGGAGCAGGACATACTGTCTGTCTGTAGCATCTGCTGCACATTAGCAAAATCTACTTTTAGCTGATATTTCAATACAGCCACTACAGCCAGAACTGGAAGATGTTATTTCTCAAAGACTTTGTGATAAACACTGTTTGTTAGTCCAAATTCGTAACATCAATTTTTAGCTTTTGCACTCCGCAGTTTGATTAGCAGAATCTTCCACATGGAGATCAGGGATATTGGTCTTCCGCTGGTCATGCAAAGTGTGCTCAGGACTGTAAAAGCTATCGAAAAAACAAGCACCACGGTTTTAAGTAAAAAGAGTAATTTGATGACCCAGATCAGGGCTATTCCTAGTTAAAATCTGGTAGCACCTTGGATGCTTGGCTTTCACACAAGAAGAATAACATAATTTTCCATCCCAAAGTACTGGGTTTTACTGATTATGCCAGCGGTGCTGCTGATGGAACTATTGGAAAGGAGGCAGAGGAATTCCTGTCCTGCTAAAGGCTAATCACCCACAATGAATATTGCACCCTTGGTTGACAAAAATATGTGTTTGACCCAAGCATTGCACAAAATATTCATGTTCTCATCTTGATCCCTAAAATACCAGCAAAGGACTATTTCAGGCTCCTACATAAGGTTCCCATAATGCTGGTGGCATAAATGACATCAGTTTTTAAAGCATAAAAGGCACCTCATCTAGGCTCAGAAACGTCACTAGTAATTACAAACTTTGTTTTCAAGTATAATCAATTCTTTATTTATGGTGTGAAATGTTTTTTACCCTTTTGAACTTTTGCTATTCTAAGCCAAGCAATATTGTTGGCATGTTCCTTCAAAAATAATTGCTTCTGGACTGAGAAATTGAATGTCAAGTTCCAACTTGATATAAATTAAATGGGTTACATTAATAGTCTGGCCCGTGGTAGAAGTGAGTGTTTTAATTCTGGGTTTGACTTCAGGACATGACCTCTTGATCACACAGGTCAGCACAGATGGGAAATATTGAAGAGGTACCCTAGGTTGACGTGAGGAAGAAAGTGTCTTGTAGTGATGCATCACAAACTGTCTGATCCATTAAACAGAAGCAATGTCAGACTCCACAGAGAATAAAGCTTAGTTGTCATAGGTCATTATGCTCTTCAAAAAAGAAAAAAAGAGTTGGAAAGAAAATCACAATGATGGAAATCCTCAGAGCTGTCATGTACACATAATCTTCTAAACCTTCTTGAGTTAACGCTGCCAAGCCTATATACAGGGGGAATAAAGTAAAGAATCCAAATATTCCTGACTTTTACAGTACAAGTATGTCTCAGATTTCCCACCAGTACCTGTTATAAAGGATTATTTAACAACATACAGTATTTTACATTTAAAAGCAGGATATCTAAACAGCTGAGCTTCACACTTATGTGATCAGGTCTTAAGAAGAATTGCATGCATGAAAGCACGATCAGGCAATGTATAGTTCTTCAAGGGGAAGGAACAGGTGAATCGGGGAGAAGTTTAAATGTGTTTTTTTTTCTTTGAAATGCTATCTCCTGCCTTTAAAATTTATTTTCATTTCAACATCTGAGAAACCCCAGCTCTCTTAGCCACTCCTCATGACAGATTTTCCAATGCCTTAATCATCTTCATGGCGCTTCACTGGACCTGCTCCATTACATCTACTTCTTTCTCGTACCTGAGGAGCCCAGACCTGGACTTGATGTGGTCTCAGCAGTGTTGAGTAGAGGTGAAGAGTCACCTCCCTTGACCTGCTGGCAACGCGCTTCCTAATACAGCCCAGGAGGCTGTTGGCCCTCTTTGCTGCAATGGCACGCTGCTGGCTCATGTCCAACTTGTTCACCCACATGGCAAAGCTGCTTTCCAGTCAGCTGGCCCCCAGCATGGACTGGTGGATGGGGTTATTTATGCTCAAGTGCAGGGCTTTGCAAATCTCTTTGCAGAACTTCATGAGGTTCCTGAAGATTGCCTATTTCTCCAGCCTGTTGAGGTCCCTCTGAAT
The DNA here is from genome assembly GCF_000690535.1 of Cariama cristata. NCBI lineage: Eukaryota > Metazoa > Chordata > Aves > Cariamiformes > Cariamidae > Cariama > Cariama cristata. The sequence goes on from NW_009611249.1 coordinate 73,388, forward strand.
GGCAGCACAGCTCTCTGGTGTATAAAGAACTCTTCCCAATTTTATATACACATATGTACGCATATATACAATTCCAATTTTAATTGTTAATAAATTAAAATATCACTTTAATGCTTTTGTTGGATTCGACTCAGGAGTTTTACAGTTTGCTGGCAATTAATTATTACTGATGAGTCCCAGGTCTAAGGTCTTCTCAAGGACATAAAGAGTATGTTTGGACACTGAGTAATAAAAATAAGCTGGTAAAGTGAGGACCAAAATTAATTTTATGTGATATACTACATAAAAGCTCTTGCATGGATTGTTCCCTGTGGCATCTAGCTCTTAATTATTGGATGTTTGCTAATAGGAGGAACAAGTGATAAAGCCTAGTATTTTTATGTCTGCTCATTTGCACTGTTTCAAATAAACTCTGAGGTGGCTATGGTGGGGCACAACCTGCTTCTGTTTCCGTACATGGACTGATTTTTTTCAGGTACAAGGAGAATTTCAAAGAAGTTAAGCTAGCCTTTTACTGATTACCTGGGTGCTGATCCCTTTTAAAAAAATACTCAAATTAACTTAGAAAATGACTTCTGCTGATTGTGTGGGGAGAACTGGATTAAAGAAAGCATGCTTTTTCCCTGGCTGACAACGACCTTTGCACTTTCAATAAATGGTCTCAGAGAGAGGAAAAAAAGCCTAGTATAGACAGCTAATTTATGCTGATAATTAACTGCTAGAAATAGAGTTGATGGATCTGATTCAGATTGCTCTCCCACTGCTGTAATTCTTCGAGTCTGGTTGTGTCAACAACACGACACTATTACAAAGAATCATAATGATCAATACAATTACTGCTGTAGTCTTGTCCTATGGGCACTATATTTTCTTAACAAAAATGGTTCAGAATCTGTTACTAGGCCTGTTTGTGGGGCCAGAACATCATGGTAAATCACTACCTATAGTAACAAATAAAGAAAACTATTTAAATGCTGTACTTCGAACATGTCTGCACAGCTACAGAAGTTAACTGTAGCACTTAAAGACATACAAAAAATAGATTTAATCTAGCTAAATCACATACCCATAGTATGACCCAGAAAATCTCCCAATAAGACAGCCAGCAGACCATGGCAAGCACACACAATCTCAGCTGAAGTCCATGCTGTCCCATTGCCATTGGGATTGTTATGTGACCTAGCAAAAGTGAAGCTAGTTTGTATCTCACGCTTTCCAGCTTCAAGATACATTAAGCATATGAAACCTTGGATAAACAAAGCCATTGTTTAGATAAGTTTTCACACTGCAAAAGAACAAACATTGCAGGGAATGAGAGAAATGAACACCACTGCTGACATGAGAAGAGATGTGATCTCCTCCGTTTCCATTGATACCAAACTGGACTGAAAGATCGCGGTCCAAAGTCTAAGGTTTTTTGTATCTACATCTACTCTATAGCAGGTAACAGCTATTTACACAAGAAAGAAAATATACATCAGGTAGGGTAATGGCCTTACAAAAAAATTGTAGAAGTGGATGGGTCAGGGTAAAAGACTTGTTTTTCTGTATTTAAAGTGATAATAAATTATGTAGGAATATATACTGTAGGAATAGAGAAGTGTAATTATACACAGTGTAAATACAGGTTATATTAACACTATTTATACAGCTATGCTATGCACAGCTCAGAATACACACAGCATAAACATGTTATGTATGTTCGCACATTCATATTTTATATTTTTCTATCCTCAGGTCTCCAGTCTCAGTTAAGCTCTATAGGCCCTATTAAAACTATGATTTTCCAGCCTACTGACTTTTTCCGTTTGTTTCAATATGGACTGACAATGAAGTTATGCAAATACAGTCACTTTTGTATGTTGTGGAGATTCACACTGGTTTTAACAAAATGAGAAAATCTTGCAAATGACTGAAATTTTTCAAAGCACCGTTTCCAGGGCAGAAGCCGTTTCGCACTAGACAGCACAGCGGCTGCGCTTGCCTGCCTCAGTTAAAACAAACAGGAAGGAGCCAACAAGAGACAAGGTAGAAAATCCCTTTTAGGGGAGACTAGACACAGCATACATTTCTCAATGGATGTGTTCATCAGCAGCAAGCACTCTTTTAAAGCCCTTAAGTGTTTGCAGGACTGAAAATTAATTTGTTTTCCAATTCCAAAGTGAATCATATGCTCCAAACAGATTTTCAAGTCAATGAAACATGACCTTGTATGATCTAATTAAACAACTCAAAGGTATTGGTTGTTTTAAGATCCCTCTGGATATACTTCAGTTCAAATGCACACACATCATCTGTATGTACAAGCTCATAAATCTACAAAAAATGCAAATCAGATCATTAATGCTTTGAATTTGACAGCCTAACCACAGTTTTCTAAAAGGTAAAACATGAAAAATTCCTAAATTATATATACTCTTTTTACAACTTAAAGAATGCACAAAAAAACATACTGGAAGCAGAACACCAAATATCTTTCTTTGGCTTCCAAATATCTGGTCCATAATCAGTATAAACTAATCAAATTCTCTGAAACCCACTATTCCAATTTCTTCTCTGGATGATGTCCTGACCCTTTGAGTGGAGCACTGGACCAGATAACCTTTGAAGCTCCCTTTCAATCTAAATTTTCTATGATTCTATCTTAAGCCTCTACATTTTGTGAATTGAATTCTCTGCTCCAGTGTACATGACTATTAAATTATAAAGAAATCTATGACTGTTTTTCTCTAAATTTTTTTTCAGTTTTTGACTTTGGCATTGCTCCTGTAGTCTCTTTTTTCCACTCTTGATTTTAGCTCAGACCTCTGTGTAGATCTTATCTCTGATCTGCAGTCTTTCTAAGCATCCCTCACATTTCCTATATAGATTAATGGTCATACACACTCGCTCCCCTTACTATCCCATAAATGCCTGTACATCTAACAAGAATGCTGTCTCAAATGCCAACACAAGTTATCTTTGGGGGTACCACTGATTCCTGTATTTCCATTTCCTTTTTCTCATTAACACTTTCCTCTACTTTTTCATCTGTTTAGTCTCCAAAATCTTACCTGCTATTTTTCTCTTCTTTCTTAATGGTATCCTTCATAAGTCACCTTTCTCCACTTTAATCTGTAACACCCTGTAATTGTGCTTTCCCTCCTCTCATCGACCCTTCCTAGCTCATATCAACGACACGGCCATAGCTACAGACAGGTTCGTGCAGCCAGAAAACCCACTCAAGGAGGATGCTGCCTGGGAAAATTGGGCTGCCAACGTTTGATTTTCTTTCTTACCTCCATCAGTCAAATGCAACAGCAGCTGCCTCTTTTACCTATATATAAAGCTGACTCTAGAAGCAGGGAAATGGAAGGAAAATGAGTGCCACACAGGGACATATTTCTTCAAGTTTTTCTTTACTCCAGATTCAGACCCTAATCCCACAATTGGATCCACATGGCTGGCTGTGTTAATCGAAATATGGGACGAAGGTGTAGGCTACAAGCAACAGTTTTGCCATGCCGCCCTTCTAAGGCACGGCCCCTTGCCATTCAGCAGCTGGATGTCTCTGACCTCTGGCTGTGCCGCTCACACCGCGGACGTTGCCTGAGGAGCGCTTGGGCTCTGCAGGGCAGGCTCGTGGAAAGGGCTGGCTGGTCTACCCGGAAGCTGAAGCCAATGCTTAACTCAGTCAGCTGTTTTCAATATTTATAAAATAAAATAAACACACCAGATCTCACTAAACAACTAATCACCTACAGCACATACATGATTTCTTTTCTTTTCTTTTTTTTTTTTTTTTAATGAAAACTATTTTAGGTGTGACAAAACATGTGAAAGAAGTGGAAAAACATTTCCAAGTACTTCTGCTCGCAGAAAATGTTTAATGATTGAAGAGATTAAGGGATTGAGGGTTTTTACTACTTTAAAAAAATCCATTTTTACTGAAAATTCAAACTAGTCTATGAAGCTTCAGGCCAGCAACATTTAAAAAGATTGAGTTACAGCATGCCATTCTGAATGTGGCACGTTATGAATTCCATATCCCTCAGCTAGAGTGACATATTTAATGATTAAGCCAAGTCACTCAACTCTATTTCTATTTTAATTTTTTTTCCTAGCCAGTATTAACTTTATGTGTACATTTCAAATGGCAACAGGAAAACTAGCAGAATAGTGAGTTTGTCTGCAATAAAGGAGTAACTAGCAAGGTCTTACGACTTTACAAAATTAGAGCTCTCTGTGAAAGCAAATGTGCAAATTAGCCCAATGTTAGCAAATGCTTATTATCCTACTATTTTAAAGTATCCAGTTTTCCATATGCTCCAGCTCTGCCCTGTATTCTGTTCTTCATTTTACATGAGCTTGTCCCGCTAAGACAGCATCAAAAATTGCCATACTAGATCAGATCACTGGTCACGTTAAGTTCAATATCCAGTATAAACCAGTTCTTTACTGAAGAAAAATAGAGGAAAAAAAATCCATTTAAATACCCCTCACTTGCTGTACACTGATGTACATAGGAGTAGAACCTCCTTCCTGACCTCCATGACAACTAATTTATGCCCAGAAGCATGAGTTTTAATTACAATGACACAGAGATGGTCAATTTATTTCCTTGCGCTTACTCACTCATGAATGTGCGTTTCCTCCTTCCAGCACAGAGTAATTATCTCTTTGCAATTATCAGCACAGATGTGGCAAAGTTAGAATTTTCATGATTGTCTGCTACGACCTGGAGCCCTGAAGAATATATGCTCTGCCAGACCTTTCTGCTGGCCTGACCATTAATGAGTCCCTTGAAAAAAAGTTATTTCTGCCCTGAAGAAGGATTTTTGTAACAGACATTTCCAAAACTGTAAAATATAGGTGGAGGAAGCGTTATTGCACATTCTTTGTCTTCATCTTCCATAAAGCATATTCCAAAGGGTACGCTACAATTTAAGTTTCTCCAAGGTTTACTCCTACTTGCGTTTTATACTTACATGTGTGTAGGTGCATATATATGCATGTATAGTTTGACACACCTACAGCTCACTTGCTGGGAATTTTTTTATGCAAGGAAGTCATAGAAACATGGAAAAAAATAGAATTGGAAGGGACAGATATGCAGCTATCATTTGGGCTATCTATGTGTCTAAGATAGGATCAACTGACTCGTGTCACACTGCACTTTTTTCTCTAACCTATTTTTAAGGATCCAAAACAGTCCTTATGGCTCCCGGCGAGTATTTTATGCCAGGGCTTTGTTGTCTTATTATCAAGAGAAATATTTTCCTAAAGTGTGACTTGGCTTTTCCTTGATGCAGGTCAAACCCGTGACTTCTTCGCTTGTTTACTATGGTCTCAGGGAACAGTGTGGTCTCTTTTTTTGTACTGAAAGACTGTTACTGTGTCCCTTTTCCTCTGCTTGTCTTTTGACTGAACAGCCCTACTTTTTTAGTCACTCCTCACAAGCCGTATTTTCTAGTCCTGTGATTATTCTCGTTGCTGTCCTCTGAATTCTTCCTTGTTGATCCAAATCTTCCTTGCCGTGCAGAACTAAAAGGAGACTCAGTATTCCCAGTAAGGCATGACCAAGGCTTTGTAAACTGGAACACTTGTTTGCCTGATTGCTGGTTATTCTGGCCTGAGATTATAGAGACTGAATGAGTCCTTCCAGAATTGAATCCAATATTTTTCAGACCGTTTCTTCAATTTCTTATGTTCACTTACAAAGGTAATTTTATCTCTAACATGCAAAAGTTGCACTTAACCCTATTTTATCAGACAACTTAATAAGCAAACTTTCTGTACCATCATCCATACTTTTTATGAAAACACCGACCAGAGCAAACCCAGGACAATCCCAAACCATAATCAACAGAGCCTCCCAGCTTCGCAGGGAGCCTCTGACAATTACTTCCCAGGCAGCATTACCCAAGTTCTATATCCACTTTGTGGTGGTTTCACGTAGATTTTTCTTCTTGGTTTGTATATGAAAATGTTACTAAAGACAATATCAAACCGTTGCTGTAATTAGAGTAACTACTACCTTCTCTAACCCACTTGTTCTTGACAGGTTTGTTCAAAACACCCACTAGCAGATCTGACATGGCTTCAGGCAGTTTGCTAAATATCCTGGTATGAAGTTTCTCTGTCTCAGAGTGTCAGCGACTCCGTGTTTTCACAGAACTGTAATAGTGTATGCCTATCCCAACTTGTTGACAGCGTGTGTGTTCATAATATTACCTTAGAACATTTATCAGGGCCATATTGCAAAAGGACTGACAATTACCGAGAACCTCCAACTTTTTCTTGTTACTTTCAAAATAAAAACGCGTCTTAAACTTCAAGCTGTAGCATGAGACATTTGATAAGCACTGCTAATAAAGTACATGCATACTAACTTATCAACATGAACTTTATTTTATTTAAAGGTTCCTTGCTTACCTTTCAAAGAGTGGATGACATTCTTACCCCATGGTATTTGAATTTATTATAGGAAAAATCATGCATTCAATGCCTGTATCAGAGGCTGGAAGGAGAAGCAGTTTTCTGAGCATTACCTCAAAAGCAATTGTGAACTGTAGATTAAGTGAATCCAAAATTGTACCCTGTGTACGAGCCTTTTGGTGAACCTAGAAACAAATTTGGTATAAGGTCAGGAATTTCCTAATTAATGAACAAACGAGTCGAGGGAGAAGAAGGAATTGAAAAACACGTTTGCTGAAAATCAACATTTTCCTGAGGACAGGCTAAGAGAGACTTCAGGAGCCATTGTTGAAGTTTTACAATAGGAAACTGCAGAAATAAAGATCTGAATCCACAGTTTGCCATATGCCGGTTGGATTGTACAAATACCAACCCAGGGAAAGACTCTCTTGCTTTGTAATTATTTCACTAATTACACAAAGATATATTGCTCTAGCAATATTTTAAGCAATTCATCATGTAAATAAGGTATAATGAAAAGAAAAAAAATAAAGTCTGCTGCTTAAATTATCACAGAAATAAGTAGCTCAATCTCCTGAACTCTGTTTTCTTCTCATTAAACTAGGTCCAAATCAAAATGTCTTGTTCAAGAGCTGAAGAAAGAAAATGTTTTAGTAAATTAATTTTTTCCTGTCTTTAGCACACTCAAAAATCTACAGATATAAACTTCCAGGAAGTAGTATAATGAGAGCCAATGGAACAAAAATACTTCATAAAATAAAGAAACCAGATAAAATTTTAGAACTTTTCTATCTGCTTATTGAGATGTACGGTTTCTCTGAATGACAGTGACCGTGAAAGAGCTGATCTGGCTTAACAAACCTCTTGAAAATGAAAGGAAATATCGTCTTAAAAAACAATGCCTTGTAAAACAACAAAAAGTGACAAATCAATTTTGACTGGATCCTAAAAATATGCCCTTCTGTGAAACGTAATCAAAGTTTAGTGTGAGCACACTTGGACAGAACACGCTGAAAAGGACTTTAAGTAGAATACATATCTATTGCGTAAGCAGTTTAATGAGCCTTACTTTAAGCCTTGTTGATCTGGCTTGGGCAAAAATTACCATCAGACTACATCAGCAGGTACAGAAGTGGAGCAAGCTAATCCTGGAAAGGAAGCCTTTATACTAAGAACTGTTTTGAATTTTACAGAAACTTACTTTGTGGACTGCTTAAGTGCTAAATGATCTTTTTCCTTGGGAAAAAGATGGTTGCAACTAGGATACAGGTTTACATCATTTTACTGACAATGTTTACAGGTAAATACTTTCTTTTTTGTGGAATTATATGTGCGCTTAGACTGTATTGACCGTGTAGTATCTACCCAGACTGCTTGCTTGTACTTGCTTCATATCTATATAGTGTCAAGGAACTGGAAAGGCAGAAGGCTGTAAACAGATTTCTAACCACAGTTGTGTATCAAAAGTGTATCTTGGATAATACTTTCATCATTGTTTAATCAAAAAGAAAATTAGTGGTGTTCAGCAGAATTATGCTTGACTAACTGCTTTTGTCATCCTGCTTCTGCAGGAAACTTTTGCTGCTAAATTTGAAACAGTTTAATTAAGAGGTTAACAGTTAGAAAAGAGCTACCCTGTAGTAATAATGTGTAAGTGAAAAAAGGAGACTGATGAGAGTGGCGTTATCAAACTGGGTCAATAGAGCTGTTTCATCTCTGTTTTGAATAAAACTTCACAGGAGGAAAAAGTATTCATTACCTATAAAAATATGATTAAAATATTCACATTATCTGAAATTTTAGGTAGGTGTGTAAAATATTTAGAAGAGAAAATGCTGAATGATTTTACTTTATTTTTTTAATTTAAAAACACAAATATGTTTAGCTGAGCTAATGCATGTAACCACTGAAAAGAAAATAATAATTCCCCTTGCACTTGCTTTTGGTATGTCTTACATCTTTTGAGAATACTTTTTTTTTCCATGCTAAACTTCTCCAACCTGAGCTATCCGAACTGCTTATACAGTTCTATAAATATTGACTAATCCTTTTATCTAGAGTGCTTTTATCTTTGCTTGTACAGCAATTGGCAGATAACAAGCAATATCAACACCACTTGTAAGAACACCTGATTTATTTATTCTTGATATGAAAAAATGGCTTATTATTTGTCTTTTGCTGTGACCTATATTTATGCTTGTGCTAATCTTATTATAAAACAGTAGGCATATAGATGTAAGTGTATACATGTGTATATGTGTATAGACACACAATCCTGCAAATTAATTATTTTGTCATATATTCTTAACAGCATTACTTAAAAAATAAGCACTATATTTAGACACTGAAATGCTTATGAAATTACAAATATTTAAGTGGCTCTATGATAGTCACTTTGCATTTAATAACTGATGTTTTTAATTTTCTATAGGCAAGGAACACACTAACAATAACATGTATACCTCCTCATAAAACTCATTTTATTTCTCTGTTAGACATTGATGCTTTGGTTATCAAATGTGTTATCTAAATTTAAAGGTAGAAACATATATGATTTCCAAATAAGTTTAGCATTCTCATGAAATAATTTCATTAATTCTGCATCTAATTTGATGAAGTAGGGAACGACAGACACTAAACATTATTGTAAAGTTGGGTTCAATTTATCCATCTGCTTCATCCTTTCCAGAGACAAGTCACTATTGTAGGATGTGACTCAGACCACAAGCTACAAGGCAGAGCTGATGCCTGGCAGGTGCTGTGGGATAATAAACTAATACACACAGAGTCATCACGCATTACTGAAAATGCAGCAACTGAGTATCTAGCCAGTCACTATGCTGATTTTTTCTGTGAAGGGTTTTATACGGGCTTCCAGTCTATAAATCCTTAAGCACGCTCTGACCGCTCTGAAGCCCTATGGCAAGGCTAAGTACATCCCTGATCCTACAGCTTCTAGGCTGCACTAGTTTTTGTCTCTGACACAAAAACCCAAAGAGACCTGCATTTCTACAGCTGTCACATTAAGACTGTGTTGTGTACAAGACTTGTGGACACATTGTTCTTGATGTCAAAGCAGGGAAGGGAGCAAGATCAGGCAGGAGATGCACTAAAACATTGACCAAAACAGGAAACAGCTCACAGTAACTTCACTTTTCGTACACTAGAATAGCAAAAGCAGGACAAGTCTCAGAAAAATTGCCACAAACTGGGCAAAGCAGACATTGTTCTGGCCCCCAATCAGTAACGGTTTGGGAAGCGCACTTCATTTTGAGAAAGTCAGTCCCAGTGAGTCATATTTCTGCCAGATGCCACTACACATTAAGGCATACATAGATATCTCACATTGAAATAAATATGAGCCTGGCTAGAAAACAGAGAGAGGCTGCTGCTGTAAAACCCCACTGCCAGACCAGGGAGATAGCACTAGCTGTGTTTGATAATCTGAAGCTTCAAGTGGAAACTATATGCTATAATTGAAGACTGATGAGTGAGGAGGATCACTGCAGAGAGCACCTTTTATATACATGCTCTGACCACTTCACTCTGGCTGATCTTTCAAACAAATCTCAGCCAGTTCTCAGTTCCCTTCTGGCTCTCCTGTAACTTCCCACTCTCCGAGATGGGTCTAGTTACAACTGTGATTGATTGAATAAAGCGGACAGGCAAGGAATTAGCCTGAGAAACTACATTTATCTACTGCTATTTGAAGCAATTCATTGTGGCTGAATGCTGCTCGGTAATTTTCTGTGAAAAGTGGCTGTGTTTGGCTGTAAAAATAAAGCTTGACATGAATTTGTATGTATAGCTAGGTGTGGTGCCTGGTACCTAGCTGCAACTCTGTGTCTCAGCATACCTCTTTATCTAATTTACAGGCACAAGTTTTGCTGTGGGGACAGGCATAATTATGTCTATTAACTACTTTGTGCTGACGATAGTAATTTGAAAACTAACTGCAAAGCATTTCTCATTTTTCTCTTGAATACCTATGAAGGGAAATGGAAATATTAGGAGTTGCACTTCGCATGAGTTTTCAAAAAAGCATTTGGATGTTTTGACTGCTTCCAAGGGAGATGAGAAACAGATTTTTCCCCGATCCATTGCATACATACCGGTCACTTGATTGCTCAAGGGAGAAGTTACTATAATTACCATTTATAGATGAACAACAGGGTAGGGTGATAAAGAGATTAGTTTTACAAGAGGAACAGATTTGTTTTTCTTTGTAAAGTCTCATCCAGTAGACATACTTAAGTCACATCTATCAAATTACAATGAAGTTGAGTTGAGGGGCTCTCCTTTTACCCAATGTGCCAGAAGCCAAGGATTATATAGAAGAAGAGGCAATATGAGTCTGTATTGCCCATCTTCTATGGAAGTGCTCTCATCACCAAGCTCTGAGACATTTGAGAAAATATTCCTTTCATCTTTTCTTGCTTCATAGTTTGTATGTAGGAGGGGTAAAGAAAGTTCCATTGTAGATACGCGGTACCAGGAATATTCTGCTGGGACATACAGGTTCGAACCCCTCCAACAGCTTCTCTCAGATCCCAAGTGAACTCTCCTCACAGTATGAGACCATGGCCAACAGACCAGAAGTCACTGCTGCCTTGGTTTTGGAAGAATTGAGATCCGTTGTTCGTTTGTGAATAACTGCAGTATGCACCTAAGCCTGAAATGTGGCAACTGCCCACTCACTGTGGACGAGGTGCATCTCACTGCGTCTTGCCCAGACTGCTGCTAGGACGTAGGTTGAAGCTCTTCTTTGGATTTCCAGTTATCACGCTGTGCATCTCCCTGCTTACTCTGTGAATTTCCTTCTTCCGCTAGCCAGCTCACTGTACATACATTTTGCAGGGATGCTCACCTGCTTGTCAGTCTGTCCCACTCTATGATATAGTACTTATAAGTCCTGTGTCTCTCACTTGAAGATTCTTGCTCCAAGAGGTTCCATATGGAACCAGGAATACCAGTCAGTAATTCTATGGTTTGGATGAATGTGAAAGAGAAGGAAAGACCAGCAGACTATACTCCAGTTCATTAACATACTGTATTTTGAATATGAATTAAGCAACAATTCTTGCTTTTAATATGTGATAAATAATTCAGTTCCTCTTAAAGCATTCTAGGTTTCTGCCACAGAATAGGTGGGAAACAACTACTCGATTGTGTATTTTGTGGAGGTGATGTTTATCTCAATTTCATCACAGTTTCCATATCAAAACTGTGAATTTGTTTGGTTCTTTTCTCCAAAATGTGATTATCACTAAGGCGTTTGTATAACACTTTGCACAAGAAAACCATGGCATGTGAATGGTATTTTAATATTTAATATATTTTAGATTGTGAGTCAATCATCCATTTATCAAGACATTCCCCTCTAATTAAAGATAATTTAATAAAACACAGGTTACTAAATATGTCATTTTGCGCTCCAGTTATCCAATCCAGAATGTCTAATTCTTTGTTTATTCTTCAGGTACTCACTGTGATGAAGACATCAATGAATGTTACACGAACCCTTGCCAAAATGGTGGAATCTGTGAGAATTTTCCTGGGAATTACACTTGCCATTGCCCACCTGCAGACAAAGGAGGGATTTATTATGGTGGCTGGAACTGTACAGAAGTTCTCCATGGCTGTACTGATCAGCAATGCCAAAACAATGGAATATGTATCCCACATTTAAAAAATGGCCAACATGGCTTCAGCTGCATATGTTCACCTGGGTATACTGGAATACACTGTGAAACCATAACCACATTTTCTTTTCAAGGAAACAGCTTCCTTTTGTTGAAGAACCCCCTGACCCCTAAAAAAGAATTTTTCTATAGTATAAACCTGAGGTTTCAAACTGTGCAACATACAGCTTTTCTGTTTTATCGAGGGGAGAAAAATACATTTGCGAAGCTGGAGTTACTGAACGGCTACTTACACTTATCCGTGCAAGTCAATAACCAGCCACAGGCTCTTTTACATATTGCACACAATGTCAGCGATGGAGAATGGCATTCAGTGGAAGTAACCTTGGCAAGAACTGTTACTCTTAATTTGCTTGACAGCTCTTGTGTAGAATCGTGTCTCAATAAAACGACTGCTATGATAGATAACAATCACATGATGCTTGCATTTCAGAGCACGTTTTTGGGCGGCTTACCGGTGGGGAACATTAGCGGCAACTCTCTACTTAACATCTATAACATACATTCTGCACCTTCATTTGTAGGCTGTCTTCAGGACATTGAAATAGACTTGAATGTTATTACTCCAGAGAACGTATCGCCTGAATCATCTTTAAATGTCAGGACAGGATGTACTAAAAAGGACTGGTGTGAAACCCACCCTTGTCAGAACAGGGGACGCTGTACCAATCTGTGGCTGAGCTACCACTGCGATTGCTACCGGCCGTACACAGGGCCAAGCTGCGCAACGGGTAAGGGAATGCTGCTGGCATTCACGATCACAAACAATCCTGTTTACCTGCTGATGAAACGGCATGACCCTTAGAATCTCTGGAGCTTAATGTCAACTGCTAAGAGAGTGCAACAGGTTAGTAGTAGCACGCCTTCGTTATTTTCTAGTTACTTTCCCAAGAAGGCTGCTTTTAAGCCTGACAAAAAAAAGTCAGGCTAAAGCGGTGGATTCCACTCATCCAGTTTTAAAACCTTCTTAGTGCTGTTAGCACACCATAAACTCTGGAAAACTGTAGTTCACTGGAGGTTATGCACCCCAAGTAAAATTTAGAAAGCAACCAAGTCACTTGGAGTTTAAGTCTTACTTTCAAAGCATTCTTTGAAAATTTTATCCTCAAGCTCTCTAGGCTTTTATAAAGAAACTTATATAAGGCAATGAAAGGCAAGCAAAAGTACTGCAAATTAAAAAAAGACAGATTCCAATTTTAAAAAATGAATGAGATTATACTGTTAGCTTAATCTGATTAGCCCAAGGAGAAGGCAGAGCTTCAGAGACTGGAAACAGGGCCCATTCATCTCTCAGCTGGTCCCAAGGCCGCTCTGGACAATCGCTAACGAAGGCGGCCGTTACCAGAGAGCTGCTTGGTGACCAGAGGGAAACGTGTCCGTGTCTCAGCGAACAAAAAGAGCACATCTCAGCAACAGCCTCTTTGGCAGTGATGAGCACGAACACAAAAGCTGCAGACGCCCGTAGCACTTTCCCTGCTACAAATGATCTTTCCAAGTGCAGGCTGAGGCAAAGGGGAAGGACGACAGGAGGTCCCTGCCCAGCTCCCTGCTGTACCGCATCTGGTGTGTCAAACCCTCTGGAGCTGGAAATACAACAGCCCTCAGGAACATTTTGGGGTGAACTCTGCAATCGTTCCTCAGCAAAAGTTGTAGGGATTTCAAACAAACAGTGTTGTTTAAGAAAATTGTTCAGGATTGAGCCTTCCATGCAGCGCCCTTGCTCATGCTTCCCTCTCTGTCCAATTACTTACTAACCATCCACACATGGTCAATCACAGCAATGTTTAGGGAGGAAGAAATACATACATATATACACGTATACATACATGCATATATTTATGTATATTTATTTGCCAAGTGGACTGGAAAAAATGAAGTGCAATAGCAGAGCCATAGTCAAATTGGAACAGACAGATCCTAAACTGGTGTAAACTGGCGTGGCTGCACTGCCGCCAGTGAAGCTACATTGATTTACATCAGCTGAACGACTGGCCCCAGGGGCTTATTGAATGCATTGCTGCAGAAAGCTGTACCTTGAAATACATTTTAAAATGTTTAAATACTGTTGCATTTTGTATGCTATACTTAATAGTTATCAATACTTTTCAATAGTTTTTCTTTTTGGTTTTATTGCAAAATGACAAAGTCTGAGAGGTAATTGTAACAGACTTCTTTGAAGTCTAGCTGTAATTTATCCAAAGATTTGGAAAGCAACTTTGGAGTATAGGACAACATCTGGTAAATATGTTTGCCTCCTTATATGCAGCAAAATTAAAACCAGTCAGGGCCAGGAGAGGCTTATACTGGCATTAGAACTGTTGAGAATGATTAGAAAGTATGCTTTTTTTTTTTCCCCCCGCTGACCACAATATTCTTTGCAAATCATGGCGCTATGCCATTTTGATACATAGGTTCTAGATATATGCCATATTTAAAAGACTGTGGCAGGTTTCTTAAAAGGGAGGGTGGGGGAGACTCATGGTAAAGGATAACATAAGAAATGCTAGTGTCTTTTTGAAGAAAAGTTGCTGCCAAGTATTTAATTGACAAGAGGCAATATTTTCTCTACATATACAAAATAACAAACAGATGTTGACTCATTTTGATCAACATCCAGATGTTGCGACCCAGGAGGTTAATATTGACCAAGGTGATGGTAGCCATCTCATCAAACAGAAGATCAGATTGATGAGAGAGAGATATATATGCATATTTATAAATAGAGAGAAATGTAACAAAGTAATTGTAAACATGAAATACCTTTTTGAAGGTTAATGCTTCCTTCTAATACTGCAAATGTGTAGTCCTCATTCCAGCAGAAATTTTCTTTTTACCCTCATGAAAAAATGCCTCAGTCTCTAGTGCCGCCTTAGAGTGAAGATATAACTTAAAGAGATTTAATGCCTCAAAACACCCATTTCAAAAAATATTTATTTCTACATACCAGAGTTTTAACAAGCAGATGTAGATATATAGGTAATCTTATTCACAGAATTAATATATTTCAAATTTAATTTATTTATGAAATTGTCTGTTTAGGAACAAGTAAGGGATTTGTTACTGTTGCTAAATAATATTACTGTCCCATATAGTAGTATAGTGTGGTTATTAAGGATCTGTCTGGGCTTCACAGTCAGTCCCCTATTTTCATTAGGGTTTTTAATTAGTCATAAAAAAAAAGCACTGCTGCAGGCAGAAACTTGGCCTATGAGGTCTTACTCTAGGATTTTTACTGCACAAAAGAGGACTGACTCTTAAGCTGTGTAGGCATTTAAAACAAGCTTGGTTTATTCTTTCTATGAATTTGATATATTAAAAATAGGTCTTGAAAGTGTTTAGGCAGGAAGTCTATAATATTGAGGACAAGATCACGAAACTTAAAGTGTAAAAATAGAAACACTTTGTTGTGCTTTAACGAGATGATTCATCAGAATAAAGTACGGTTTGGGCTACATATTTTGTATCCTTACAAGTCTGAAAATCATTACTGAAAATAAAGAGTAAGGGAGAGACAGATGGTTTTGGTTTAATCGTTTTAATTGATAAGCCCCCAAAAAAGAAAGAGACTTACTCGATCCAGGATCATTTTTCCCCTGTGAGACCATAGCGTTATGGGCACTCATAGACTGCGCAGGATTCACAACTGGATACAACTTGATGTATTTGAGCACGTGTTGAACCCCAGCAACAGAAAGGCTGTCGGAGAACTGGGGAGCCCATGCAGCACCAAATAGGTGCCCTATTTGGAGGGTTTACACAAGAGGGGTTTGCTGAGCAGCTTTCGGCCATTTCTACAATTGCAATCAGTGCAAAAAATATCACAAAGTTCCAGAATTACATTAGTTTCCATGGTTATCAGAGGATCAAAGCAGCTAGGTTGTTTTCAAAATTATCTTTCTGAGGACCAGTCCAGGAAACGGAGACAATTGGTCCTTGTTTAACCATTTGAAAACACAGCTTTACACAGAGCATGATAAAGGGGAAAAATACACCCAATAATATAACATCTGCTCTTGTACAGGGGCTTAATGCTACAGCCATGGAACCCAACAGGAATTTTGAAATAGAAACTATTTACAGCTGGATCAGGTCTTTATTCATCCATAAATACCAGCACATCTTACTACCATACGTAAATATTGCCAAAAGTAGCTATTTGATCATTGCATTAGTTCCCTTGTCATTTAGCGCTAACTATTTTATCTTTCTTCCTTCTTCTCTCTCTCTCTCTTTTTTTTAATCCTTTCCTATATCTCTAATCTTAAGAGTATATTCCAGGTCGGTTTGGATCTGACGACTCCTCAGGCTATGCTGCTTTTTCTATTGATGCCACTCGCAATGAAAATTTGAACATATCAATGTTTGTCCGAACACGCAAACCTTCTGGCTTGTTACTGGCTTTGAGAAACAGCACTTACCTCTATGTAAGAGTCTACTTGGAAGGTGGGAAACTCATGATGTTAGCTCTAAATTCCATGAAGCTATTAGGGAAACATTCCATGGACGATGGAAACTTTTACTTAATGACATTAAAAATAGAACCAAATAAGATCGAATTGTTCCAGTCCTCTCAATACCTAGGCTTTATTTCTACTCCAGTACTAACCATCCAAAGTAAGGATATTCTTTACATTGGAGGCCTACCAGATAACGAAGAAACTGACAGAAATGGCAGGTATTTCAAAGGTTGCATCCAAGATGTAAGAGTGAATAACCAGCCGCTGGAATTCTTCCCCATCACCAATCCACTGAACTATCTTATCAACCGAACTCTGATCAACATCACCCGAGGCTGCACTGGTGACAACCTTTGCAAGGTAAGAATGACATTTTTCAGAGCATTTTCACATGTTTATAATGGGAAATTTACTTTAATTTTTTGAACATTCCTATACGTTATTTGATGATAATGACATCTTAGGAAAATATGTAAAAATGCTAGAAAGAGCAGATTTTGTTGAGTTACTCTACATATAATGAATATCAGCAGCAAAATATATTTGCATAGGGAAGAATTAAAATATTTTAACGTTTAAATACTGTTTTTCACCAACTGTTGAACATGCTTTGCTGTCATAGTACTGGTCTTTACCACTTTCCATTAAAAACAAACAGAATTCTCCTTTTTGCCAAACAGTCCCTCATCCTTACAGTCAGGAGTCCACCAGCTTTTATTCATATGTAGGCTGTCTCTTTTCTTTCCCCATAGTCCAGCCCTTGCCACAACGGTGGCGTGTGCTATTCAATCTGGGATGATTTCACTTGCACGTGCCCCCCTAACACGGCAGGAAAGGCATGCGAGGAAGTGAAGTGGTGTGAGCTTGGGCCCTGTCCTCATGAAGCACAATGCCAGCTGGTGCACCAAGGATTTGAATGTAGGTACATTTCAGTTATTTCTATCATCTTTGGAGGTTAGAAACAATAGAAATTTTCATCAGCATTTCCTTAAAGCTGAATATTCACTGCCTTTAAAGTTCATTCAAATGTTACTTCTGTATCAAAATAATAACTTTGTCAATGGTAACGTTAACAGGAAGAATCTGCCCTATCAAACCCAGAAATTTTTAACCAGATCTCCTGACACAGACTCCAATGTTTACAGCACCTTTGCTTTTGACTTATTAACACAACTTGTTGAGGTTATACAATAGATTGGTACATTGCCAAAGCGTGAGCGTACCCCTCATACTTTCACTGCAAAAAAGATAAGAGGATATCCAGTGTTGGGTTAACCTTAGGATGTTCTCCATCCTCCTGCAAAGACAAGCTACATGACATATATTGCATCCTTTGGTTTTCTTAAATGTTAAATATCTTTGAAGAAATTCACCTTAATACCAGCAGTACTGTGATTCAGCTGGTATCTTCATAAGAACCACCTGCATGCCAAACAGTCTATTTGAAAACCAATGACCATTAGGTGTCTTAAGAACATTAGCCACCCTGCATATCTGTTTCCTTTTCCACTTCCCTTCTCCTTCCTACCCTGGAGTGGAATTTAAAAAGCAAGTAAGGATTTTGAAGCAGTATTTTATTTTTTTGCTATCAAAGAAAGCCTTAACGATGCTGTGAAGGAAGATAAATACACACAGAGTCTGATGGAAGCTGTTAGAATGGCTGACTCTTAGGAATGAGAAGGTTGGTCAACAAAAGATTTCTATCGTAGACAATTTGCTGACAGACAAATATGATGCTATTTTTGTTGAGATTGTTAGAATCAGCAATACAGCACTTGTTAAAATTTATAGCTGAAATTAAAATAATTGCACCTTCTCTAATAGACGTCTTTAACAATAACATCAAAATATGTTCATAAACGTTCTCATAAACTTTACTGTTGCTTATTATGGTAGAATATAAACACACAGAGACAGAGAAGTGAAAAGTATCTGAACTGTTTCCTTTTGCTAAGCTCAAGGTCATTTACACTGTTAGATCACCTTTAGATTTCTGTGCTCTTTTATGTGGCAATAGTAGGGAGTTTTCCTCATAGATATCGAAAAACTCCTGCACTACACAGCTGTATTTTTAACTAGTTGTTTTCTTAGCTACAGTACAGACTTCTTGTTCAACACAGGGTAATGAAAAAAAGGAGTTTTATCAGCCAGCAAGTTCTCTGCCAGCCTGGTGTCTTACGCTCTGGATACCATTTTAAGCTAAGGCAGAAAAAGAGCTGTTTTCCAGGGGCTGCGGGTATAGTTCTGCCTAGATGGCTATGATTAGCAAGCCTGTTAGGAAAACAAGCACTCCAAAAAAAGGAGAAAAAGCCAATACAGGAGGCTGATGTGGGTAACGTGAAGTAACAGCAAAACTGTATGCCCAGTGTCACAACTGAGTAAAAGCACATCCAGACAGCTTGCTTAATAAGAGTTCTACAGCAGTATTTTAGCTTTATGAGCTTAAAAAATTCAGCTTTGTAAGACACTTAAAAACTCAAAAATAATTTTGAAAAGCTCTTTCATTTTTTCAGTATGGTTTCCTCTGAGGAAACTTTTCCTGTGAGAAAGACACCACATTTGATGCACCAGGCAATGTAGTTACACCTCTGCTGCCTTAGTATCAGGATATACAGTCAATAATTTCTTACTGGGACTCCCAGGGGTTCGTTTCATCAAGATTTGGTGAGCTCAGAAATAGTTCAGGAGCCCAGTTTATCTCAGACAGAAAACATTCCTTCCTGTCCCTCCTCCCTGTCTATAATCCTCATAAATCTCAGAACATGCAAATTCACAGCCCAGCGAGTTAGTGCATTTTAGTAGAAACCATGCTAGTGAAAGATGTCAAATACCTTTGTGAAGCTGTCCACAAAACTGCCACGATGTTGCCCATCAGTTTTCAGTCAGAGCAGTGCAAACCGAGCGCCCCGCTGCCCTCCCCGACCCACCAGCACAGGTTCGGTGCCATCAGCTGGGCTGCGGCCATGCGTACACAGCAGGAAAAGCTGGCTTTAAACATAGCAGGCACGGCTCTTCTTACACTGGTTTTGAAGGGGAGGTTTGCCAACTGACTTCAATTAAATTAATCCTTTCTGCATCACTGACAGTAAATTGGGATCAATCAAATACTTTCTAAAACCTCTTTAGTGCTTTACCTAAGAGAAGAAGAGCTGAGAACAAAGGTTCACCCCGTCCAGATCTGTCATGGGGAATAACCACCTGCCCATACTTAGGGAACGAACATAAAATGACAAATAGATATCTTCCTTTGAAATACTCTCTCAGCCTCAGGTTTGAGTTGTACACAATTATGATCACGTTCTTCTCTTTGTCTAAAGAGGAAAAAGAGAGACAACGCTAATGTAGAATTGTATCTTTAGAACGATAACTTGAGATGATGCAAAGCAGCACACTTTTGCTGTCAATATAGCTGGTGGTGGCAGCACCCTGTAATTTCTATAGCCATAAGGGGCAAGCAAGGATAACTGAAACACCGGTGGAATTTGATTGTTTTTCAGCAAACCCAAATGGACTTACATGACAGGGAGCATGGGGCACTGAAGAGGTATTGTTCCACATATATTGGTTTAAAGTTGGCCTGGTTTCTCAATTATTATCTTTGCACAGGTCTTGCAAACGCAGTGTTTAGTGGCCGGAGCAGTGCGATATTTTACAGAAGCAACGGGAAAATCAGCAGAGACCTCACCAGTATCGCATTTGGCTTTCGAACTAGGGACACTGATGTGATACTGCTGTATGCGGAGAAGGAGCCAGAGTTTGTCACCATCAGTATTCACAACTCCAAATTACTCTTTCACCTGCAAAGTGGCAACAGCTTTTATAAGCTGACAGTTGCTAGTTCACTGCCTGTTAGTGATGGGAAATGGCATCAAGTGATGATCTCTATGGTAGAGCCCCTGTCCCAGTTCTCTAGATGGCACATTGATATTGATAACAAGAAAGACACTACAACTAGCACAACTGCTGCAGGAAGCCTCAACTTTTTAAGAGAAGAGACAGACATCTATGTGGCTGACAAGGCTTTTGACAGTCTGGATGGCCTGCGAGGATGTATGAGCACCATAGAAATCAGTGGCATTTATCTCTCATACTTTGAAAATGCTGACATCTCTACTGAAAAACCTCAAGAGGAGCAATTTCTCAAAATATCCGCAAACCCTGCTCTTACTGGCTGTTTGCAGGTAGATATCTGCAGCTCAGATCCCTGTATGCATGAGGGGATATGTGAAGACTTCTATACTTCCTACCGTTGCACATGTCTCAAAGGATGGACTGGCACCCATTGCGAGGTCAACATCGATGAATGCTCTTCAAACCCCTGCATTCATGGAAACTGCACTGATGGGATCACCTCTTATGAGTGTAGTTGTGAACCTGGTTACACAGGGGTCAACTGTGAAGAGGACATAGACAACTGCCGTGGCCACCAGTGTGCAAATGGGGCCACTTGTGTTGATGGGATTAATGGATATTCTTGCCTATGTGCTCGTAACTTCACCGGAAAATTCTGCAGGTACTATAAACATGGTAGATGTGTATGATTTTGTCAGGTCTCTTCTGAAGGGTTAGTACATCACTTATGTCTCTGTTTTAAACACAAATGTTATGCATCTCTATATATATTAGTCATGGCTGCAGAGTTAATGTGTAAAGAGTCTGCAGTACAGAAAGCTGTACAGATCAATTAAACGGCTCTGAGCAACCTGATTGAGTGAAGATGTCCCTGCTCATTGCAGGGGGGTTGGACCGGATGACCCTTAAAGGTCCCTTCCAAGCCAAACCATTCTCTGATTCTATGATTCTACGTGGACAGTGGAGAGCTGTGGAGAGCTGACAGCTCAAGCATAGACTGATGAGGCAAGGAGACAGGGAACAAGGCACAGCTCTGCTGCCCAGCTCTTCTGCCAGCCTGGGTCCTAGGAGCTCTCTGATGACATGATTACAAGTCCACCAGAGCTTGGAGATAGATGTGTTACATCTTTTTTAGAAAAAAAGATTTTAAGGGTTTTGAATCTCTAAAACTATACTTTATTAGAGTAATAGAGCTCTAGAACTATAAGCAGAGAAATTCAGAGTTGGTAGGTAAGAGAAAATAACAATAGAAGGGCTTGTAAAGAAGTTTTCCTCCCCACCCACAGCATTTTTGCTAGGTGGGTCTTTTCCTCCAAGCTTCCTCTCTCAGCCCAGAGGTTCTGGTGGCTGCAGACACTACAGAGCCCAAAAAATTTCCATCACTTCTGAGACTCCTCACATGCTTGTTTCCTATTCTCAGCCACTCCTTTGTAAAGGTTGCAGGTTCTTCCCTGGCTTCTCTCTCCTTTAATCGCCCTTCTCTGCACACCATAAGTTTCTCCCTCCTGAGCATGTCCTGTTGCTCTCAGAGAAGGCAAAATCCTTCTTCCTCCAGGGGCTCCAACAAACCCAGTTTTCTGCAGCCCAAAGGATGCAGACAATCGTCTTCATGCTGCCCAACCACAGTCTTTTAGGCTATAATTACAGAATTGTCAATTTTTGTTGACTTTTTTGGAGTAGTGAGGACATCCTGAGCTTTGAAGATGCCTTATATTGGCCCAATATGGTCTATCTTGTATGCTAAGTCTCTCTCTTGAACTCTTCTACTACGCTGTCCAAGTATCACATACAGCCACGTCAGTAATGTAGGTAGAGTATTGTCCTTTTTTTGGTTGGTTGGTTGGTTTTTTTGCTAAGAAACGAATCATTAACTCGCCAGTAAATACTTGGAAAGGGAAAACCAAATTCCACAGATTAAAAAGTTATGCAAAGCATGTTTTGTGAGTCTTAAACCCCAGTTTCTTCTGTCTTTGCTTTGGATGATACCCCAGCCAGTAACAGCATTGCTCCCCCAGTTCAGTTGCTGCCTACCACTAACCGTGAGCACCCCGAGTACCCCAGGCAACAGGCCTGTCAATGCACGCAGATGTGGGGTTTTCTTTCCGAAGAGGAAACCAAGGAGGCACTAAGTATGTGCAGCCCCTGAAACTGTGTGTTCATTTACAAGTAAAATATAATGCCTTTCCCATTGGTATTGAATAGTATTTGCCAGCAGGAGCAACGCTCCCTCTATTTCAAGACTAATAGTACTAGATTCTGCATTCAAACAACAAATTTGCAAGGTAGATCTAAATATTTTCTACTAAAGTGGTGGACTAGAGTCAAATGAAAAGCTGAGAGAGAACGAGGCCTCCAGAAACAAGGAAAGAACAAATAACTGCTATTGCCTTCTTACTTACCTAGATACAGAAGATTACCACATACAGTTTGTGGGAATGACGAGAGAAACCTCACATGTTTCAACTACGGCAACTGCTCCAATCTCAGTGGCGAGTTGACGTGTGTGTGCCTGCCGGGATTTGCTGGAGAACGGTGAGATGCTCCAAAAGCTGTTCCAGAAGGGTCCGGAGGGTAATGGCCACAGGGGTTTTGCCCTCCTGCAGAAATACAGACAGATTAAATTCAGCAGGTCCTCCCCGGGTGACTTAGAGGGTCTGAAAGTATAGCAGTTTTACTTAGACAAAAATCACAAATTAATGCAGCAAGATTCAATCCAAAATAGCACCATTAACTCCAGTGCAAGATATTATTTCTTAGACAGCATAGTGCAGTTGCTTCTACATGCCTGTTTTTTGGCTTCCATGCCAACTTTGTACATGACAAGCTAGAATGTTATCTTTCCATAGCTGGAGACACATAAACACACATAGCCTGCTCATTTATAAAAGTCAGCTACAATACACTGATACAGGAATATTCAAAGCTGTTTCATTTTCACATGTATGTGTTGTGAATATACAACCTATTCTTTCACAGGAACGATATGAGATGAAAATCCTTGTGGTATTGCAGCTTGTTACATTCTTACTGAACACTGAAGTATGCAAACGGAATTATGATTTTAAAATGAAGTTAAGAAATACTTTTTACGTGTTATAGTTTAGTCTGAAAGAGAGGGGCCTTCCTCACGGTGAAATTTTGTATCTTGCAGCATGTTGTCGCAATTCACACTTACTATTTGATAATATTCTGCGAAGGGCTCTGGAGCAGGGAGCCCTGAGAGCCTCAGGGCATTAGGTGCTGCAGAAATGTAGGAAGATGTTGTCCCAGTCATAATATAATCTGAATGGGTAAGGGCACCTTTTTGGATAATGAGAAAGGAAATACCGTATGTGATTTTGATGAAATTAGCATTACATCGGAGTATAATATCCAAAAGTTCAACAAGACCAAGCTACACTGGCTCTGCAAACACAAAGAAATTTTCAACAAAAGTTTTTAATTCTCTCAAAAACTTATTAACTCACTGGTTTTGTGGAAACAGTACAGTAGGCTGTAAAAGATAGATGAAAGGAAAATTTCCACCCACTCAATGCACAGTGTAGTTGGCAGACATGTCTGCATTGTACTATTTAACCCAGCCAGAAGATCTGTGTACCACCTCACAATAATCAAAAAAAGGTGAAAAAAACCAAATCAAATCAAATATAAAAAAGTAAAAGCATATTCTTAGACACTTCTTTCGTGTGTATATTTCTTGGTACTTCAAGGTGGAAGGAAAGTACTTTTTCTTCTTCCTTCCCCTGCCAGGCATCTTGCTAACTACAGCTTTGGGAATGAGCCTTCCTTACCTCCATCCCACTGGCTGGCAATAATCTCTATTTTATGGGTCCCGTGATTCTCATACTGAACGGCAGCCTTGTACCAAGCATGCTGCGCTTTAACTGACTATCACAGCAAGGCATTCTTCTCCAATGTCTCAAATTGACTGTTTGTCCTCTTTTCTTCTGGCTGCCAAACCATAAACCAGTAGTACTTCTGTGCTTGCAGATCTTAGTACAAACAACGAGGAAATTTCAGCCCTTCTTTTTTTCAGAACAAATTCAAATCTATCAGTTAATAAGAAAATTAAAACCAAAACTCTTTGTGTATTTATCTCTTAGATTGATAAAGCAGGCATTTTCCTTTAAGACAGTATTTCATCCCTCAGAAAGCCATCAACGTACAGTACAGGGAAAATAGTATCTCTCTACGTCAGTCAGTTGACTTGGGATCACAAAAAAAGCTCAATGAACTTAATAATAGGTGGAAAGGGAAATGTGAAAAGATTACTTTTCATAAAAGGAGATATAGCTGTCTCTTGGCAACAAATTTTTCATTCCGTTCAGGCTGGCATTTTCAAAATTACCTAAGAGAGTTAGATTTTGAAGTGTTCCTGAAACTCAACTGGATTGAGGTGCTTAATTCCCTGGAAGATTTGGGGGCAGGTGTTATTTGCATAGGTAAGTTCATAGCTATACAATTTTTATACATTGGATAAATACTTTAATTTAGCTTTTTGAAGTATATGAATATAATTTTCCATTGAAGGAAACCATTGAAACATTTTGAGAGATTAATACAGAAAATCAGACAAAAGTGTTTAATATAAAAAATTGCTCTTCTCTAACGTAACACTAAAAATTTATTGCATGGTTATGGATACGATTGATCAAAGCAATTCCTTATAATTCAGAGGGAGTTTCTCACATTCTTTTTCACGAATAAACCTGCTTTTTTATCTGGAAAAATTAGGATTAACTGCTAGCGTTATTTGAAAAAAAGGAGGAAGGAATTAAAAAGAAAGAATGTCAGAGTGTCAATCACCAAATCATTACTAGTTTTCAGACAATCTTACATATTCCTCATTGATGTTCAGTTGGTTGCCTTGAGAAATTATGAGAACTCAAATTTCCTTTATCATCAGAATTAACTCAAAAACATTTAACGATACATATTTAAGCTTGTAAAGCCCTGTTCTGCACCATTCTTAGGGCCCATCTCAAAGAGACCAGATAGGAAATTCTGCTGGGATCTATTAGCATTTTGAATTGAGGGGGAAAAAAAAAAAAAAAAAAAAAAAGGCAAGTGGATTTTCCCAGGAGCACTCAGCTGGGAAAAACATGCATTTGTTTGACTTATATCTGGACTACTGAGAAGGAAAATGTGCCCTTAACTCCCCAGAACAATGAAAACAGGTAAGCAAGCTGTCAGCAGGACTTGCGCCAGATCTAGCTCTAAAACCTTACACAAACTTTCATTTCACCTTGCTAAGCACCATTAGCCCTTAAATGCTTTACAGAGATGAAATTTCTGGTTTAACTATCTGTGTTTGAAAATAATACAGGAAGTTCAAGATTTGAATGTGGCTAATCAGGTGGTTAATAAAATCATAAACACATGTGGAAATATACCACAGATTTCAAATAGAGCATCCCCCTGTCTCTTCCCCCCAAAGCTTCCAAATTAAAAATGTGCCTGTTCAATGTGTTTGATTTGTGATTTCAGATGCTCACTATTTGCAATCTTTCCTCTAGGTGTGAAAAGGACATCGACGAGTGCAGCTCTGACCCATGTCTGAACGGGGGCCTCTGCCAGAACCTACTCAACAAGTTCCACTGCCTCTGTGATGTGAACTATGCTGGAGACCGCTGTGAGATAGATGTAAGCGACCTCTCCTTTTTTGTCTCTTTACTGTTGTGGCAGAATCTCTTTCAGCTTCTCTCCTATCTTATTCTACGAATGGATGATGATCCAGCAGTCGAGTGGGGTGAACAGGAAGACTATTAAGCAGTCTTTAAACTTTTGTATTTTAATGCAGCAGAAGATGCCTTGACCAAAGAGCTTAGCAAAGCAATACGAACATCAGAGTTTTAAAACTTGTTTTATATTTCTTTGAATGATTTTTCTATGAATCACTTTGGATCTGGTTTAGTTCTTTCACTTAATTTTAGAACAAATGCTAGCAGATCTTTGAAAGTGTTTCATCCCACCTCCACTAGAGCATTTCACCACATACACACTGCCAGTGGGCAACAGTGGGACACACCAACAGCCAATACATCTTAATGAGAACTGTAAGATTTACTGATGGTGGCATTCAAACCCTACCGCAATGAGCAGCAAAGACCCGCTACCTTCAATAGGGCTAATTTTACCATGAAGTCTTACAGATGGTCACTATCTTTGCGTCACATGCTATGTTCATTGCTGTTTCTTTGGCAGTTAGGTCTCACATCTGTGAAATCATGTAGGATATTTTTGGATAGTTAGATAATGGTTTGGATTAGCAATTGGCAACATGCTGAGGACACTCTCGCATCCATTTGAATTAGTGGCAATCCTGCACTGATATCATTAATCCTGAACCTCTGCTCTGGTAGCCTGTATGTTATATTATGTTGAGAAAAAAATACAACTGTCTTAATCTTCATCATGATTTCTCTTTCAAGAAAGGCCCAGTAAGTACATCAGACTTTAAAATCATAGATTTGTTTTTTATTCAAAGATTTTTACAACTTTAGGTAAATCTATGTTACCTATCAATAAATATGAGTGTCACCAGACAAAAATATAGGCTTTTTCCTTCTCAGGACGTAATCAAGGTAATACAGTTGATTGGTTGTCCATGGTTTCTTGCCAGACAAAAATATAGGCTTTTTCCTTCTTAGGAAGTAATCAAGGTGATACAGTTGATTGGTTGTCCATGGTTTCTTTAAAGAATGAAAATAAGGGGCCTGAAAATAATGAATACCAGGAGGTTTGGCAAAAAATATTATAGCAAATTATCTGTTTAGTTGCCTTTGAAAGTGTAGACACAACTGAAGTACATTGTTAAATACAAACCAGTAGTGACAAGCAAATTTTTGTTTTTCTGAACAATTCTTTAAGGCAAAACCCATTTATGAATGGTGCAACCATGTGTTTGGGCATTCATGATGATCATATTTGTATAGATTCTGTACTCCTTTTAGTCAATTAAATAGTGTCCTTCAGTGATGATTCAAAAGAATGAGCGTGTATAAGGTGGTGTTTTGTTATTAAGTGATATGGCATGTAGCAGAGCTATAGGAAAGAGTAATTCAGACTATAGAATGAGGTTTTGTGACTTCAGAGAGAACAGCTGATCTTTTGCAGAACTCCTTGAGCCCACTGATATTAGCTTCCCCCACTTCAAACCTGACCCTGTTTCTTCAGTCCTCCCCAAATTGCTGTGGATTGGACTTGGAGTGTTCACGAAGACCAAATCCCACCTTTAATTCTACAGTTGCAATAAGACACCTTAAAATGTGTATAAGTGAGACGTGAAAGTTCCCATTTTGCCATGGCAGGATATAGCAGAAGTCACTGCCTGAGGATCAAACCTCTATTTTTTATTCCCCACCTTTCATAAATGTCCCAACATCTGTTATTTTTCTGAATACCATTCAGCACATAATTGCAGCAACACTTGTATTAGTAAAAACTCTACTCTTATTTTCAGGGGGGAAAAAAAAGCAAACACATTTTTTGCACATTTGTGGAAAAACCCATGATTCATCCCTGTGATATATGTTGCATATTCCCATCTCAATCTCCTGCCTTAGTATGAAAACTTGAGCACAATATATGTACTTATAATGATTGTATTACACAAGGATAATTTCTTTACCATTTTTATCACACCAGAAAAGTGATTGGGGTAATTTTCTTGTTAATCTCTTACTGAAAAATTAAAAGAAATTAAAAAAAAAAAATTCAGCTAAAAGATCCTTTCCTCTTTATAAGCAATCAATAAACACAAGATGGGAATGCATGTTCCAGCACTGGGGATGACATTAATGTAGCAGTGCCAGAAACAAAACTGTATATTCTGTCAGATGCAGGGCTTAGTTATCTTACTTACTGGGAATCACATGTAATATGGTGAATTATGTAACACAGACAAAGACAACAAACCAAAACCAAACTGCATTTGGGATTTTTTTTTTTCAATGAAAATACAGTTTTGGAAAATTGCTTTTTACTCCAGATAAAGTAATATGTGATCAAACCTACAATGTCAGAGAAAAAGACTTTTTTCTTAATTAAATCAAAATTTCTGTGTGAAATGTTTGCATTTTGATTTCAAATATCAAAGTAAGAAAAAGCAAAATGAAAGCATTCACATTGCTTTGAGTTAAGATGTCAATTTTCTTTCTTATGGAGAAATTTAAAATAATAAACAACATATTATATCAGAAATTTTATTCCAAACTGTAGCTTTCATTTGATCGTAGCTAAAAACGTTACTTGGTTCAGTATTATTGACATGAAAAATGAAAAATTTTAACACAAATAACTTGAAATGAAAACTATCATATCATTTTAGAATGCTAACTAAAAGTAAAGAAATAAGAAATTTTGAAAATTCAGATTAAAACCTGATGTTACTAACCAAAGCTATTCAAACCATTAATTAATTTTTAAAAAATATTAAAATTAAGAAAATCACAATAAAGTTTTGGGGTTTTTTTTCCTCAATGGGTTTAGTTCAGCTCCTGCATAAGTAAATTGAACTGTTATGTACTTTATAGAATATACACTACAGGATACACTACAATAAGCAAAACTTCATCTTGGTATTAATGTTGAAGAAAGCTAGAAATCAGTACATGTAGTAACAGTATGTCTGACATACTATAGCTATATGCATAATATGAAAATCAAAGAATAAATCTGTATATAGATTCCAAAACTCTTTCTCTTCAATACTAGAAACTTGATGTAAGAGTGTACACACAATATTAAATGCAAGTGTTATATGGATTTACAGCAATATGCAAGTTATTTGTCTAGAATATATTAGCAGAGCATCATTTCTGGCTTTCTTTTACTGAATACATACCTGCAATTGAATTATTTCCTTCCTCTAATGCCTTGTCATCATGAAACATCCCCTGACTTCAGAAATGCTGCTCCTTTCCTCTGTACTTCTGTATTCTCAACTACATTGTGCACGCGTACATAACTTTCCTACCTTTATACACAAAATAAACCTTCTGCCTTTGTCGCTTTATGTCTGCTCCTCATTTTCTACTAATGACTGTATTCATTTGCTTTAAGTGTGCCATGTTTTCTGAACATTCGCACTTCACAGGTACACCACACAAAAACTGAGGTTGCGTCTTCCCAATGTATTCTCCAGGAGCGCTGACCATGCAGGGCCAGGCGGGTGCTTCCCAAGGAAGCGGCTCAGCCGCTCGAACCCCTTCAGCCGCAGCACTGTCTTACTCATCAAGGGTGATCACCTCTCCTGGGCAGCTCTTGCTACCTTGCGGAGCACAACTAAATAAACAAGCCCCCAGACCAACAATTCAGAGAGGCAGGGATTTTACCCACATAGCTTAAAGTGACTCTTATTACTTGGCTCCTGCTTACGTACCATCAATATTTAGAAAGCTGTTGAGCGTTACCGGGTCTCTGTTGGCATTTTGATGGGTCATCCCTTTCCGTTGAGCTATCATAGCCCATAAGCTGGACTTGTCCCACGCACAGGTCTTCCAACACACCCAGTGAAGAACAGACTTGATATTTCTAGTTTAAAAGGTTAAAAAATAAAGAAACAAATGCCAGATTAATTAAAATAACTTTCTTGAATATACATTTTTTAAAAGAAATGCAGGTGTAGGGCATTTAAAGGGAAACAGCTATAGAAGCAAACTGAAAAAACAGCTGGATGAATAATGACACTCAGCACTAATTTTTTTGTAAATACATCCAATTGCTAAGGTTTTTTTAGAATTCAAGGGGTTGAAAAAGGGCATTACTCATATTTAAGATTAAGGTATAATAGCAAGATCTTCATACATCTCCGATGTTGTAATTTTATTGCAAATCTTTTGATATTTAATTTTTTTGTTTAGAATACAAAAGAGTTCATGCTCTTGTGAAAAACTCAATATACATGTTAAAAAAAAAAAAAAAAAAAGAAAGTGAAAAAAATGGATCATACCACTTTGGGTGTTGAGAAGACCTTGGAAAACCATCATCTCGATATGCTCAGCATTAGAGGAGGGATACCAGACATGCAAATGGAAGAAAGCAAACAAGCAAGGTCATGGTTTTTGGAGGTACAGCTTGTGATGCTGAATACTGATATTATCTGTAATGAATCCCTCTATATTTTGATACTAAGATTCAAACTGGTTTTCAGATACCAGTGACTGTCATTCAGAAATACGGGTAGTGAGAAGCAACAATGTTAGGGCTTAAGGCAGAATTAAGATTTGTGAAAAGAGGGGGAAGACAGTAGTGATGGAGGTACTGGAAGGGAGAGCAAAGGGATTTGCATCAGCTGTGGGAAGAATGAAGTGTATTCTTTCATGTGCTTGGCAAATACATGAGAGGTATTTCACTGAGGAAGTATACACAGGGAATGACTGATGTGCTTTATTGACCATAGTTCCTACTCCTGAGCCTTAAGAACCAGCCTCTGACTGACCCTCCTCTGCAGGTCCTCTAACACAATTTGGACTCTGCCAGCAGTATCCTATCACAATTTTAAACTACAAGGAGCCCATGTGTTTGTGAATTTGAAAATACCCTTGATGTTGTATGCCTATTTGGATTCTCTTACTCCCAGAACATTTAATTTTTAAGAAACTAGATCCAATACTCAATTTAGTCAGTGCATGTCACTGCAGTGTGTTGGTGAAACTAAAAATAGGAAAAAAATCTGCTTCAAACTGGCAGTGATGAAATCAGGTTTCATTCTTTCATTACAAATATTTTTCCTGGCCTGACAGCCGAAAGTTCAGCTGAGAGGGCACTTTACTTGTATCTATTAACTTTTAGCACTTGAACTTAGATTTTTATATCTTGAGTTAGTGATTCTCCCTAAAAATAAGGAAACTTCTGTTTGCAATAAAAAATTCTTCAAAATTTTGACTTCAAGAACCACAATGCCTGGTTCTAAGAACTATAGCCTAAAAAAAAGCAACAAAAAACCTCCAGCAAGTCTCCTTTCTGTGTTACTTAGATTACTCTTACCTGAAATAGATCTCCAGAGAGTGGGGAAAAAAAAAAGAAGCAGAGATTAGTTGTTCATTTTACTTTGTATTTCAAGAGTGCCCTGAGGCCCCATTAGACTCAGGAGCACATCCTGCTAGTGCTGTGTTCTGCTTGTGCTAGCAAAAGGCAGACGCGTCCCTGCACCGACTGGCGAACAGCTCAGTCTGTACTTTGAAATTGTTTCTTGAACATTATCATCAGCTGCACCTTTGGGAGAGCACTTCCTCACAAAGCACACCCTCTCCTATTGTACACGTGAATATACATGAAACTTGAAAGTGGTGGTGGATTTCATGTCCCAGAATTAAAGTTCTGCTTAAGGTAGCTACTGCTGTGTGCTCTGATGTGCTCCATTGTTGCTTTCATATCCTCTTCCAGCTGGTACCATTCCATCCTCCTGGGCGCAAGGACAAGCATCATGCACTGGAGGTTATGATTCACATTTAATGTCATTAAAAATACACTGATAAGCATGTAAGATATGTTCAATATTGAATCTAAATTCAGTAAAACTCTCTCAGGCTTCCACAGCACAGACATACAGAATTTTGATTGAATCTGCTCTACAGCAATTAGCTAATGTATTCATTAACTGCAAGGGTTAGTAATATGAACGTAGCAAATGATACTTAATTACAATAATTAATGCCTGGTGATTCATGAATAATGCATTACATAGCTATTTACATATTCATACTTATGAGGCTATTAATGGATAATTATCATTTGACTAAAAGACGTGGACATCAGGAATGTAACAACTACACCATTTTCCCCCCATCTCACTGTGCCTTTACCTGTTTTGTCTTGCTCTTGTATACCTCTATCTTGCCATTATACACAGAAATATACACAATATTTTATTTTCAAGACCTACAGAGCAATATATGGCAAATACAGCCCAGCAGATTAGTTTTCACACTGCACCAGTTCTGAACCAGTATTCTCATCAGTTTATGCCTTGAGATTGCAAAACTATTTAGAAGAGTTTTAGGATATTATTCTAAAAGAAAACCCCCAATGTTTCACCACCTCTTTCCAGCAGAAAACTTCTCAAATATTAGGAGGTGAGGTGCAAGAGCAGCATTAGCATTCTGCTGCTTCAAATGCAAAAAAACAGAAACAAAAAATCCCAGAGACGACATTGACACACTTGAAAGGGAAAGTATTTGGTGAGAGAACTCTCTGTCATCAGTATAGATTTGTTCTTGTCCTGAATTTACGCTCT